>NC_079441.1:1391707-1474207 GCF_903798145.1 Danio aesculapii
CCCACACCAACACGGGGAGAACATGCAAACTCCACGCAGAAACACCAACTGACCCAGCTGAGGCTCTAACCAGAGGCCTGAGCGCCGTGAGGCCACACTGCTAACCACTGAGCCACCATGCCACCCAACTTTATAATATCATTTATAACTGAATTATATTATAATTTGCCTAATTTTAGTCATACAACTACATTTGTTTGGCAGCTCTCAGAAACCAACAGCATTAAAGAAAGATGACAATAAATAAATATGCATATTTTAAAAACAACATAATTACAGCAATAAAAAGGAAGTAATAAACTGCACTGCGCTTGGATCGTGCGGTGGAGTTTTCAGAAGCATTGAACAAATAGTTATGATAATAGGTGTTTTATGCATGCAGGGAACATGAGAGTTCTTCATTTGTTTGATAAGCAATGCATGAGGCATTCAGCGGTCAGATAGTGCTGATGTTTCTTTTTTCTATTTTTGTATTTGCAGGTTTTGGTGAATGTCGGCAGTCATTTCGATCCGGCGCGGAGTGTTTTTCTGGCTCCTCGAAAAGGAGTTTACAGCTTCAGCTTCAATGTGGTCAAAGTTTACAACAGACAAACGATACAGGTGAGAGCGATAAGAGAACACATGATCACATTTTGATCATGTAAAAGCCTTTAATTTCTTTTATTCTTTCTATTTTTAATTTGATTTTGTTTCTTATTCTTGTTGTTTGTGGTATTTATTCACAGTTAAGCACATTAGTCACTGGTCTAGAGAGTACATTTACGTAAAATCAAGGTAAAACTACGTGGTCGCAGTACACTTTTCTCTTACTTCTGTTTCTGAAAACTGATCCGTGACAAAACTCACCTTCTCCTGGATGTGTACAAGAAGAACTTGTATCTGAAATATACAACAAAACATATTCTAAGTCAGTGTTTCTCAACTGGTGGGAACATTTTCAGTGTGTGGTCAAAAAAACAACAAAAGTTTAATTTACTTCTTTTGCTTATACCGGACTTTTATTTTGAAATGCGCACGCGACAGCCGTACAGTTTGACATGTGAAATTTCATTTTAACAAATATGTTGAAGCGCAAGTACGACCACGAACATGTAAAGTATGGATTTACATATATTGACGACAAAAAAAGGCTTAAAACCTCAGTGTGTCATATGTAGTGAGGTGCTCTCACAAGAGAGCATGAAAATTAAAACGACATTTAGTATGGAGAGAGATTAGACTCAATAATAATTCACGCAAAAGACACGATGTACACATGCGTAGCCAAATTCACGTACGTAAAATATTTATTTATACTTACAAAAACAATTCACATGCACAAAATAAAAATACATTTTCATAAAATACGTTTCACAAATGCAAAACACCATTTGCAAATATATAAGAGTGTACAAAAAGTTTTGAATGTTTAAAATTCACGAGTTCATCCTGAATGAGAATGTGCAAATCCTCTCTCACGTACGACTCACCCTGAATACGAGTGTGTGCATTTTGAGACTTTCCTGCCAGAAACAGGCAACTCGTACCTCTCAGCCAATCAGATGAGGGCTGTACTCGATGTCAACCACTCTGCGCTCCTTTTGCGCAGTCTGATCCTCTAACCAACATGGCGGATACTCCTGTAAGTCAATACTGTTTCCTGCTAGTTTGTGTATACGCTTTTTATAGTAGAATCTGAGTGTATTTTCAGTAGCTCAATAGAAAAGTGCTTGTGTTAGAGCGCATCCCGCTCTTCACCTGCCATGCTAAATAGAGGAGTATTCTTCTTCTTAGTTCTCAGGGAGTTGTGATTGGTTGAACAGTAAGCTCGCATCTTATTGGCTACAGGGCACGAGTGACTCACGTGGGAGGTGTGTGCTGACAGGAAAGTCTCAAAAATGCACACACCTGTATTCAGGGTGAGTCGTACGTGAGAGAGGATTTGCACATTCTCATTCAGGATGAACTCGTGAACATTCAAAACTTTTTGTACACTCTTATATATTTGCAAATGGTGTTTTGCATTTGTGAAACGTATTTTATGAAAATGTATTTTTATTTTGTGCATGTGAATTGTTTTTGTAAGTATAAATAAATATTTTACGTACGTGAATTTGGCTACGCATGTGTACATCGTGTCTTTTGCGTGAATTATTATTGAGTCTAATCTCTCTCCATATTTAGAAACCAAACAGCCCAGTTGCAAGGACAAACCTTTGGACTATTTTCAAAGACGACTCCAATAGCTGAGGGCATCACAAAAGTGCCTAACATCGTCATGTTCAAAACAAGTACAGGCACCGTGAAGCAAAGGCCAAGAAAGCCCACACAATAGCAGAAGAGCAAATAACTGGTGATTATTATAATATGGTTATGATTATTTTGATCATTTTACTGTAATTTGCTGGTTTGTTTTGTTCAACAGGATCAGTGTTAATGTTTTATTAACAGTTCAGTTTAGTACATGGTAACTGAATCTTCCTTACCCTAACCACTGTTTACAGTATTTGATGTTTTTACTTTGAAGTATTTCTATAATTTGACACATTTTGTTAAATGACAGCAATAAAATATTGTTTATTTGTAAGTCTTGGTGATTTTCTTATCATTTATCTGTCACTACCTGTGTATATTAACAAATAAATACAAATTAATTATAATTTCTAAAATTATATTATAGTTTCTAAAAATTTGGGTCGCGGCTTGATGACCATGTAAAAATGTGGGTCACATGGCCAAACCAGTTGAGAACCACTGTTCTAAGTAACATATTTCAGATTCACAAAATATAGACAGCGCCCTCTTGTGGGTATGTCATCTGAAACATTAAAAACATACCCTAAGTCAGTGTTTCTCGATCATGCTCCTGGAGGAGCACCAGCACTGCGTGTTTTGGATGTCTCCTTTATCTGTTACATCCATCACAGGTCTTTCAGTCTCTGCTAATGAACTTATGATCTGAATCAGCCAGCTGTGTTTGGTTAAGGAGACATGGAAAATGTGCATGGCTGTCGGTCCTTCAGGAACGTGGTTGAGAAACACTGCCCTAAGTAATGTATTTCAAATTCGTGAAATAAAATGTAGACAGCGCCCTCTAGTGGATTTGTTTAATCGGAAACTGTTTAAAAGTAACATATTACAGATTCGCAAAAATAAAATGTAGACAGCGCCCTCTAGTGGATTTGTCATCTGAAACACACAACAAAACACAAATTTGCAAGTAACGTATTTCAGATTCTCAAAATGTAGACAGCACCCTCTAGTGCATTTGTCATCTGAAATGTTCAAAATGAACCATAAGTAACATATTAGATTCACAAAATAAAATGTAGACAGCGCCCTCTAGTGGATTTGTCATCTGAAATGTTCAAAACGTATTCTAAGTAACCTATTTCAGATTCGCAAAATGTAAATAGCGCTCTTCAGTAGCATTTTCATCTGAAACGTACAACAAAACACAAATTTGCAAGTTACGTATTTCAGATTCACAAAATGTAGACAGCGCCCTCTAGTGGGTTGGTCATTTGAAATGTTCAAAATGTACCATAAGTAACATTAGATTCGCAAAATAAAATGTAAACAGCGCCCTCTAGTGGATTTGTCATTTGAAATGTTTAAAATGTATCGTAAATAACATATTAGATTAACAAAATAAAATGAAGACAGCGCCCTCTAGTGGATTTTCATCTGTGACATGGCATGTTTAGATGTCGTGCCAGGTTTAAAGATCTTCAACTTCATCATTGTCAGTCCCACAGCAGTGAACCAATCAGAAGAGCTCTGAGGCGGGGCAACCATTGCAAGCTTCTGTTTATAGAGGAAAGTTGGCTGTTTTAACTAATTTATTTACCGTTATTTCATGGTGGAGTCTGCCCTTATTGTGGCTTCGTCCAGATAACCTGAGTTATATGATGTGTCTCAGTGCTCATCATAATATATTGTTTACCTATTTCAAATGTTATTATATTGCTTTTATTACATCATAATATCGCTTGACATGGACCTCTCTTTTCAAACCTCTTCCTGAGTGCAGCGTCTTGCGTTTTAAGAAGCAAAGATTTGTTTGGTGTGAACGAGCCCTTACCACGTGTGTGTGTGCAGGTGAGTCTGGTGTTGAACGGTTGGCCAGTGATCTCTGCGTTCGCCGGTGATCAGGACGTGACTCGAGAAGCAGCGACGAACGCTGGTCTGGTACTGATGGAGCGCGGAGACAAAGCCAACCTGAAGCTAGAGCGAGGAAACCTGATGGGCGGATGGAAATACTCCACCTTCTCCGGCTTCCTCGTCTTCCCCTTATAGGAGACAGCAGAAACGCCCCTTTCACACATGCAGACTCTTCTGGACATTACACATCAAAAAATACTATAGTAACTACTACTGTAAATAAAATCTATAGTAAATACTACAGGCCTTACTCTGCCATGCTGTTTTAAATAATACAATATTTACAGTATAATACACTGTACTAAAGTATGGTTAAAGAACGTACAACAAATCAGTACCCTCAGTCACGTGTTTCAGACTCACAAAATGTAGACAGCGTCCTCTAGTGGATTAGTCATCTTAAACGTACAACAAAATGTAACTTAAGTAATGTATTTTTAGATTCACCAAATGTAAAAAGTGCCCTCTTGTGGGATTGACACCCAAAACTTACAACAAAACATACCCTAAGTAAAATATTTCAGATTTACAAAAATATATAAAGCGCCCTCTAGTGGATTTGGCATCTTAAACGTACAACAAAATGTAACTTAAGTAACGTATATCAGATTTACAAAAATATAGAAAGCGCCCTCTAGTGGATTTGGCATCGGAATCGTACAACAAAATGTAACTTAAGTAACATATTTTTAAATTTACAAAATGTAGACAGCGCCCTCTAGTGAATTTATTATCTTAAACGTACAACAAAATGTAACTTAAGTAACATATTTTTAAATTTACAAAATGTAGACAGCGCCCTCTAGTGAATTTATCATCTTAAACGTACAACAAAATGTAACTTAAGTAACATATTTTTAGATTCACCAAATGTAAACAGTGCCCTCTAGTGGGATTGACACCCAAAATTTACAACAAAACATACCCTAGGTAACGTATTTCAGATTTACAAAAATATATAAAGCCCCCATTAATGGATTTGGCATCAGAATCGAACAACAAAATGTAACTTAAGTAAATTATTTTAGATTTACAAAATGTAGACAGCGCCCTCTAGTGTATTTATCATCTTAAACGCACAACAAAACGTAACTTAAGTAACGTATTTTTATATTTACAAAATGTAGATAACACCTTCTTGTAGATTTGGCTTCTGAATCGTACAACAAAACTTAACTTAAGTAAGGTATTTTTACATTCACCAAATGAAAACAGTGCCCTCTAGTGGGATTGACACCCAAAAATTACGTATTAAGTAACGTATTTTTAGAATTAAAAAATGTAGACAGCGCCCTCTAGTGGATTTATCATCTTAAACGTACAACAAAACCTGTACATAACTTAAGTAATGTATTTTTTGATTCACAAAATGTAGACAACACCTTCTAGTAGATTTGGCATCTGAATCGTACAATAAAACTTAAGTAACGTATTTTTAGACTCACCAAATGTAAACAGTGCCCTCTAGTGGGATTTCCACCCAAAACTTACAACAAAACATACCCTAAGTAATGTATTTCAGATTTAAAAAAATATATAAAGCGCCCTCTAGTGGATTTGGCATCAGAATCATACAACAAAATGTAACTTAAGTAACGTATTTTAGATTTACAAAATGTAGACAGTGCCCGAAAGTGGATTTATCATCTTAAACGTACAACAAAACCTGTACATAACTTAAGTAACGTATTTTTTGATTCACAAAATGTAGACAACACCTTCTAGTAGATTTGGCATCTTAATCGTACAACAAAACTTAACTTAAGTAATGTAATTTTAGATTCACCAAATGAAAACAGTGCCCTCTAGTGGGATTGACATCCAAAACTTACAACAAAACATACCCTAAGTAACGTATTTCAGATTTACAAAAATATATAAAGGGCCCTCTAGTGTATTTGGCATTTGTATCGTACAACATACATCAAAATGTAACTTAAGTAACGTATTTTATATTTGCAAAAATGTAGACAGCGCCCTCTAGTGGATTTATCATCTTAAACATACATCAAAATGTAACTTAAGTAACGTATTTTATATTTGCAAAAATGTAGACAGCGCCCTCTAGTGAATTTATCTTCTTAAACGTACAACAAAACTTAACTTAAGTAACGTATTTTAGATTCACAAAATGTAAACAACACCCTTTAATGGATTTGACCGTGGAAACTTACAAGAAAACATACGTATGAGAAACGTATGTAATGTTTTGCAAGTATGTAGGCTGAGGCACATATTTCCAGTGAGTCTGCCGCATATTACTGTGTGAAAGGGGCTAATGATGAAATGAAAGAAGATAATTCAGCACAGGTGATGATGTGAGGGAATGTCTCTGGATTCTTCTCCACGTCTTTATTATATGCATGCACTTTTCACTGATAACAGACAAAAATGGTTGTTTTAATTGATCATACTGTGAAACAAAATCTGGTGATCATCAGAGTCTCAGGGTGTCGGATTGTACCAAAAAAAAATTAAGTTCAGCTTAAAATACAAAAACAACTTTACATTTTTCTTTAAAAGTTCACAAAGTGAATTTCAAACAGGTTTTACAAACAGCCGAATAATGTGTTTTAACAATATGTTTACTGCAATGAAACAAAGAGCGGTGCAGTGGACTATCAGAAATATAGCAATAAATGTGACTTTTTATTTCAGTTTAGAAGGTCAATAGGCTGGACTGGACATTTGCTAAATTGTACAATAAAATGTTGATGTTGTGAAGCATGAAATATTCTGGATTGAAGCTTTCTTCTGTTTATAATCAAATAGATATAACAACTTTGCCCCAAAGGACTGATAGCTCAACACTAAAGGACTGATAGTTCCACTGATAGCTCCACCCTAAAAGAGTGACAGCTCTGCCCTAAAGGACTGATTGTTCCGCCCTGGCCTAAAGGACTGGAAGCCCTGCTCTAAGGGACTGATAGCCCTGGCCTAAAGGACTGATAGCTCCGCATTACAGGAATGAAAGCTCCGCCCTAAAGGACTGAAAGTTCCACCTTAAAGGACTGATAATCCCGCCCTGTCTTAAAGGACTGATAGCTCAATACTTAAGGACTGATAGTTCCACTAATAGCTCCACCCTAAAAGAGTGACAGCTCTGCCCTAAAAGACTGATAGCCCCGCCCCAAATGACTGATAGCCCTGCCATAAAGGACTGATAGCTCTGCCCTAAAAGACTGACAGCTGTACCCTAAAGGACTGATAGCTCCGCTCTGAATGACTGATAACTTCGCCCTAGATGACTGATAGCTCCACCCTAAAGGACTGATAGCCCTGGCCCAAAGGACTGATAGCTCTGCCCCAAATGACTGATAGCCCTGCCTTAAAGGACTGATAGCTCTGCCCTAAAAGACTGACAGCTCTACCCTAAAGGACTGATAGCTCCACCCTAAAGGACTAATAACTCCGCCCTAAAAGACTGATAGTCCTGCCTTAATGGACTGGTAGCCCTGCTCTACCTAATGTTATTCCACGTGACCAAAAGTGAAGATAGTCATTTAGGGGGGTGATATAATATGTCATTTTTGATTTCACAGTGACATTAAGTAAGCATTTATTTAATGTATGCAAAAAACAAAAGTGTGCATTATTAAAGGGCCACGAAACCCCCGTTTCAGCAGGGTGTTTTCACACCTCTAGTTTGGAAAAAGTCAGGAAAGTGGGTGAGTCCGGCTCTGTTTAGGTGGCAGTGTCGGTGGAAGGAAAGTGAGAAGGTTTTGCATAAAAATGGGAGTTTCCATTTGGGCAGTTTCCATTTGAGGCAAAACAAACACTTTTTCTACTTTAACTGCAGTTTGGCACTTTCACTTTCATTCAGGAACGTTTCATGCATGCCCCCCATGTGACAAACGAGATATTGGATGTGAGGAACTGCTGGAAGAGTGTAGTTTTAATGGAGTGTTTGATACCGCACGACGGATGGGAGAAAACCCTCCGCATTTCTCAGTAACTTAGATGCACTCGGTAGGTAGCATCAGAAAGCTGTGTGTGTATAGACTATCCTGTCACGAAATGCGGCAAAAATCCTACACGACGGTGATAGTTTAATTGTGGTGTTTACATGTTTACACTCTGAGAGCAGCATTTACAGAGGATCTATCAGTCTGTAATATTGTAGTGATACACATATGACTGTCAACATCTCTCACAATGTGTTTTGGTGTTTCGTGACCCTTTAATGAAATAAAGAATTTGACAGGGACGTGCACAACAATACAACACCTTAAATAGGAAATGTGTTTAATGCCAGGCTTTAGCAAAAACTGCTCTATTCCACCTGTCGTCTTTTACACATGGCATTTCTTAATGTCCTCTGAGGAATGATCTGGAGGAAGTGATGCAGTTGGATTTTCCTCGATTACTGGCTAGTAGTGGACGCAGTGGTCCGGCTTTATTCAGCCGTGCAGGTCAGAGTGTAAACGGACACAAATATCTGCAGAGTCTATTTATCATCATTATCCTCCATCTGCTGTTCTGGAAGAGCGCATTTCAGCAGGTCGGAGTCAACGTCACGTGCTCTTCCTGGCGGCACACACTGGACATCACGCACAGAGTTTACCAGAACACGCTCAAATCAGACATGCGCATCAGAAAACATGTGCAGGATGTGAAGTGAACAACAGTGCATGACTTTTAGGAGGGAAAAACAAGTATAATATTAATTAATCAATACATTTACAATAGTAATATAACCAAATGATCCACTACTGCAGTTTTCTACAACTATGGGGTATATTATACCCAGTGAATTGAATTTGAATTGAATTTTATTTGACAGATTTTAGACAAGCTGTACAAGTATCCCATACATTTTGAAATAAAAACTGTCGAGGATAAAAACACAATAAAGCCCTGGGCTTATTTCCATTGTGGTCCTCGCTGTTTGTAAAGTAGTGTAAAGTAAGTGATTACAAATACTCACACTACTGTAATGGAGTAGTTTTTCCTCAGGAATTGTAATTTACTAAGTGGTTTTATAAATGTGTGCTTTTACTTTCTCTTGAGTCCATGTTTACTGCAGTATCAGTACTTTTACTCCACTACTGTCCTTCAGCCTGCAGTCACTACAGTATTATTCTCTTGTCTATGGGGATTAGACAAATCAGTCCTGTGATTCCTGTCCAATCAGATCACACATAGAAGGTAAATCATAATAAACTACCTCATGTGTGCTTTACATTGCAGCAAACTGGAAGCATTAAGTGTCCAAGAAGATGTCCAAAATCAGTACACACACTGACCCAGAGACTGTTTAGATGATGTCCCTGATGAGGAGATGACGGATGTTTACTGTACATACCTGTCAACATGTGAAAATAAGGGATAGCCACCAAAATCCAAGGGATTCCCCAAATTACTCTTACTATTAACTTTATTGTAAATAAACAGTTGAAACGGTCAGTAATATGTTTTATTATGATTTTTATTATTATTATTATTATTATTATTATTATATATTTATTATAGCTGGCAGCTAGCTTTCCGCAACTCTCACATGGTCGCCCACTGAAGCTAAACAGGGCTAGCTTCGGTCAGTACCTGAATGAGAGACCACATGGGAAAGCTAGGTTGCTGCTGGAAGTGGTGTTAGCGAGGCCAGCAGGGGGCGCTCAACCTACGGTCTGTGTGGGACCTAATGCCCCAGTATAGTGAAGGGGACTCTATACTGCTCAGTGAGCACCGTCTTTCGGATGAGATGTTAAACCAAGGTCCTGACTCTCTGTGCTCATTAAAAATCCCAGGATGTTCTTCGAAAAAGAGTGAGGGTTTAACCCTGGTATTCTGGCCAAATCTGCCCACTAGCCTCTGTCCATCATGGCCTCCTAATCATCATATCATAATTGGCTTAACCACTCTGTCTCCTCTCCACCAATCAGCTGGTGTGCGGTCTGGCACAAAATGGCTGCCGTCGCATCATCCAGGTGAATGCTGCACACTGGTGGTGGATGAGGAGATTCCCCCCAATGTGTAAAGTGCTTTGAGTGCCCAGAAAAAGAGCTGTATAATTGTAAGGAATTATAATTATTATTATTTTAAAAGAATGTATACATTATAGTATGCATTAGAAAAAGCTGCAAATAAATTAGCAAACCGTTTAGCTGATTACAATGTATAGCTATTATAAAGAAATTAAGGGCTAAGTCGAATAGAAAACGAATGAATGAAGAGTCTCTCATTTAGATTTTACATTTGATTATATTGAATCACAGAGGTATCCCTTTAAAAATGCACAGACCTATAATGAAAGCATTTGATTGCTTTCCTTATTTTTTATGCTCATTTAAGACAAAAATTAGTTGTTTAAAAGAAAACCCACTAAGATTGACATGTTTAGACATTATTATTATTATTATTATGTGTATAAGTCTTTTCAAACACACAGCCAAAACCCTGTGTCCACTTTCGCTCCACTTCAAATTGCGTGTACTGAATCCATTTGGGAAACAGCGTCTATTTATCAGTATGGAGCGCGTCTGAGTCACGCTCCTCCATGTGAACTGACTGTTTTGAGGATTGTGTAGGAGGAGTGAAGGTGTCTGTAATGAAAAGGAAGGGCATCCCTCAGTTTGTATATTTATTTCAACGTGTTTTCAAGCCTAAATAAAATGAAAGCACAGAACAGATTCACATTTAAGAGCAAGGTGGTGGTGCAGAGGTATGATCGGCTCTTTAATGTTTAATGCAACTCAGGTTCATTCTGAGAACGTAGCCCCGTGGACGTTTCTGGAGACCGCGAAATACGTCCCGGGAGGTATGTATTTTTGCAGTTTTTGTTTTCGCGAATCCGCGAGGCAGCTGTTTGCGGTTTTTTTTTCTCGTCTCTCACGAGCGCCAGTTCACGCCCGCACCGTTCTCGCGTAAACCCGCTAGAGGCCACTGTCGAACGACCTTCACCTGTCTGCCTGCATGACAGAATGATTGACCGTTCAACCGGCCAATCGGCTGACCCACCCTGCTCCGTCCCTAAACCCAACCAACGACAATTCACAAAAGCCGTCCAGAAAAAGAAAAGCCCTCGTCTGATTTTTACCACGTTTTCGGATTTTGAAATGTATAGAATTTGAAATTGTATAGAAAAGTATAGAATTTCGGATAGAAATGTAGAATACGGGAGAATCCCGGGAAAAACGGGAGGGTTGACAGGTATGACTGTATGATGACTGAAATGGCCTTAAACACCCAGCAGGCACAAGACGTCAACATGAGGCCAGATTTACGTTGTACGACAACGTCATGGGAACGTTACATTTTGTTTGGAAATGAAAATCGGGTTGACGTCAAAACTCAATGTCCAACCTAAAATCAACCAAATATCAACGTCTAATCATGCTACAGCTTGACGTTGTGTGGACGTTACCACTATGACGTCTATCAGACGTTGGATTTTGGTTGCCATACCTGATGAATAAATGTCAGTATTTGACGTCTATATGACATTGGTTTAAGATGTTGGCTCGACGTTGGATTTTGGTCACTTTCTAACAACCTTAAATCAACCAAATATCAACGTCATTTGACGTCATTATTGGACATCAGAATAATATTATCCTCAGACGCTGGCTAGACATTGAATTTTGGTCACCTGACATCACAACCTAAATCTAACCTAATATTACCTGCTGGGCAATAACTAGATGCACTACAGAATATTACGTTTACACACATCCAGTAATTAAATGTAAACACATCAGCTTTACACAGCGTAATACTCACTACTTTTACTCTACTTGCACTACATTTTTAGGCATGGTACTTTTACTAGAGTAAGATTTTTCAGTTCTCTGTCCACCACTGATTATACTACAATAAACCACAGCTTACTGTAGTAAAAACTAAAAATACTACAGTAACTATTACAGTTTATCAGCAGTTAATACTACAGTATGCTGGAGCATTCATTAACAAATTAGTATAATATATACAATATAATACACTTTATTACATGATGCAAGAATACACACATATATAAAGACGCTTCTTAATAAAACTACCCTGGGTTTCTATATTACTGCGTTATTTACCCACCCGTCTTGGAGTGTTTTGTCCAGATCAGCTTGTGAGAAGCAGAAATGAACACGTGCTGCTGAAGAGGAACAGATGGGGAGATGATGAGGCGTACCACCGGACGCCAGGACCCCGCAGACCCAACCACAATCAACCTCACTGCGGATTACCAGCACTGCAGGAGGAATGCATTACAGGGAACACGATCAGACCACTATTTAAAGAAACTAGGAAAGCATCAGATTACTATTTACTGGGTATTAGAATATAGCAGAACCTTAAACTGTGTGTTATCATTTATTATCTGAGAGCTCTTACTGGGAGTAAAAAAAGTACAAGTACAATTTACTTTTTCTCCGGCAGATTTTCTCTTTAAAGTCAGTTTCATGCATTGAATTAAGTGTAATTTGCAGGCTTAAAGGAATCTGATTTAGCTAAAATATGCACATGACACAAGTTCATGTTTGGATTTCACATATATAAAAATGCATCATATGTAAATTTATTTTTAAATATTAATTTACTTAATTATAAGTATTACAAAGCTGTACATATATGTTCAAATATATTAACTATCATTTCATGTATATGTTCATATCTGACCAGACCATGTATATCAGATTGCCTTAAATCCTGTCTGAAATCAAATTGACAATGCTTATTTTGCTAGCCCACTTTTTTTAGAATTTAAATAAACAATTGATTAATTAATTGAATTAAAGTTAATCCATTGACAAAAAAGGATGTTTGGTATTGAACAATCTTCAATTTTGCCAGCCAGGCTACTCTAATAGTTTGCTATGAGTGAATGCTACGCAAAGCCCCACCCCCTACTCAATATTCTGTTTCAGTACATCAACATAATGAAATATGAGTCTCGGTAACTCTCAGTTTACAACTTTCGGTTTAAGATGTTTTCTGAGTGAATTGTAGTCACCTGATGTTTACATAAAGGAGTGCAATAATAAGCATCCTTAATCCCGACAGAAACATTCGTGAGTATTTCGAAACATATTCAGCATAATGAATTTTTATCAATTAATGTTTACACAAGAAAAACACAGCACAAAATTAAACACCTTCTCACATGTCACATGTGGACAAAATGGCGTTCTCATCCTACGAGCCACCGTTTATGAGGGCGGAGTCAAGGCGATTTGGCGCCATTTTTTGTATTTGCAACAACACTGTTGTGTGAGAGCTCATTTGTAGAAGGTAAGAAAAAAATAACGTCCAAATTACAATTTAGCAAATCGAAACTATGAGATGGAGTCGAAATTAGTAGTGGTGGGCAGAGCAAGGCTTCATGAAACACTGAAACAGTCAAAGCAAATGTGTCGAAGCTTCAAAATATTTTGAAACCCGTCTCTTTAGTGATATCTAGTGGTCATTTTATGTATTGCTCTGGTACAGCTTCAACAAAAAAAACAGTTCAGCAAATTAAGTTGTAGTGTTTAATTAAGAGATTTCAAGTGATTTAGGCTCAATCCCAATTCTACCCCTTAGCCCTTACCCTTACCCCTTGTTTTGCACGTTCACGTGAAGGGGTAGGGGTGTCCCAATTCTCTTTAACTTGAAGATGTAAGGCTAAGGGGAAGGGGTAGATATCCCATCGAACTGAGATTTTTCAGGACCACACTCAAAACCAAGGGGTATTAAATCTCGAGTGACGTCACTGTCGCTGTACGGTAGCCTCGCTGCGTGTAGCCTTGCTGCGTGTGTTTGGAGTTTAGATTCGCAATTTACATTTTTATAATAAAATACCTGCGCATTCGCTAAATATTTGTCTCTCCTACTTGGGTGAACAATCCCTTAACACACTCATACAAACAAATCTACTTTCAAACGTTCTGTCTCTTGAGCATCCGCTTGTTGTTTGTAGCTTTAGCTTGCTAGCACCGCTAACCAGCTAAAGCTACCGACCTCTTTCATTCACTCATTTTCTCACTTACTGGCTTTGCTCTTCACCTTGAACAATGGCGCTTGTGTGTCTGTCCTTGAGTGCAAGAGAAGCGTCGATGGAGGCGTTGGAGCTGGAGCTGGAAGCAGTGGAGTCCCAGATTCGCTCCCTTGAGGCAAAGCGAGCGCGGCTCCAGGTACAATGAGCCCTGCTCGATGTACCCTGTTCTCGCTCGTCTGAGGTAAGTGTACAATACAATAACAATTCTCCGTCTTCCTCAACCCCGTGTGGTTCTCTGTCCAGGCCCAGCGCACCGAGGGCGCGGCTCTCCCAGACGTCGTTCACGCAGACACCCGGCTACCACGGCCCCTGGGTGCAGCCGCGTAAGGTGCTTACCAGGTCCCGGGGCAGAACGTCTCCTCCTCCGGTGTTCAAGATCCCCACAGAGAACCGCTTCGCCCCTCTCTGCGAGACGGGTCACAATGTGGCTATCATCGGTGACTCCATCGTGCGCCAACTCCACTTCCTCTAAAGGTAACAAAGTACGCACTTTCTGCTTCCCTGGTGCCCGAGTTAAGAATATTTCTGCACAGATACCTACTATCCTGAGCGCTGCCGAGAGCCTCGGTGCCGTCGTCCTCCACGTGAGCATGAACGACACCGGGCTCCGGCAGACGGAGATCCTGAAGGACTTCAGGAGCCTGATCGAGACGGTTCGACGCACCTCGCCCGCCACGCAGATCATAGTTTCTGGACCGCTTCCTACCTACCGCCGAGGAAATGAAAGGTTCAGTAGACTTTTTGCTCTGAATGAATTTTTTCACTAGGCTACAGGAGGATTTTTCAGACTCTGGCAGTCAAATGGAGATTCGCCAGGTCTCGTAACACTTTTGAAATGACCGATGCTTTGAATCGCTTTATTCACATGACCTGGTGTATCGAAACACTTTAGTCTAGTGACCCGGGTGCTTCGGATCATGCCTCAGTGCAGTGTTTCGATTTAGGATCTCGACACTGTGTGGAAACGTCAGGTTCACATCAGCCATACTCAGAAATTAGTACTCATGAAGTCGAAAATACTAAAAGTCTAAATTATGAGTTTAAAATGTCGAAATTATGATAAAAAAGACAAAATTTACCTTAATAAAGTCGACATGACTTTAAAAACTAAACTATGACTGAGCAAGTCCAATATCTGACCTAAATTCAAAATTACTAAATAAAAAGTTGCAAAGTTGACAAGCTGAAATTCTGAGGAAAAGCCAAAATCAGGACTGAAAACATTTATTATGATTCAAAAACAAAAACTTCTGACTTCACAAAGTCAACATAAAAATGGTTTGACTTGTCAGCGCAATAGCCTAGTGGTTAGCGCATCGACATATGGTGCAGTAGCACGTCAGGGTGTCCTGAGTTCGAATCCTGCCTTGAGAACATTTTCCCACCCCCCTATCTCTCTCTCTCTCTCTCCAACTTCGCTTCCTGTCTAAATACTGTCCTATCAAATAAAGGTCAAAAATAAATCTTTAAAAAAAATGGTTTGTCAAAATCTCAACATAACTGGAAATCACGAGTTTAAAAAACGATATCTAATTATTTAATACAATTTTTAGTTAATGAGTCAATAACGTGCGTTCAAATAATTTCGACTTTTTATCCCATAATTTTGAGCGGATTTAGTCCTGAATGAATCCACTTCTTAATACCATCATAATCACACCACGGTAAAATAAATCAGAAGTATTAATAAAACATTCAGTGCAACAGGGCATTGCAATTTGCATCACAGTCGGCTGGAACACATGTTGGCTGTTGTGAGAACACATGCTATTATTTCTCAAGTTGCACGACTGCAATGCATATCATCAAGGCTGAAGCAGTTAACACACCGTGACAAAAAATATGCTCCAAATTATGAGTGTTTCTGCATATATACTGCCTTTATGCATTTATTTCATAAAGATAACACCTAAATAAAGCAAGCAAGTAGTTTCCTATTTTGTTAAAGTTGATTAATGTTTAACATAGCTGATAAAACTCATACGGCATCTAATCTTCACAAATCTCCCATGTTTTTGCTCTGAATCCATGGTCCATGGTAGCTTTAATCCAGAGTCTCATCAAACATTTCTCAGGATGTCCGTCTGAAGTCTGCCGTTGCATTTGTAGTTTAGTCATGTTTGCAACAAACCCAATACCAGACTCTAGATGCACATCTGCTGAGGAGGCTCTGGAAGAAATAATCATTTTCATTGCATATATAGATTTGTTACCGACATCCAGTGAAAAATTCAAGTCAACAGCACCTTAGGGACACTTATTTCCCTGACTATACACTCACTGACTATACACTTTATTAGGTACACCTTACTAGTACCGGGTTGGACCCAGCAGATCGTCTTGACCATGTCTACATGCCTAAATGCATTGAACTGCTGCCATGTGATTGGCTGATTAGAAATTTGCATTAACGAGCAGTTGGACAGGTGTACCTAATAAAGTGGCCGGTGAGTGTATGTTTTACAGCCCCATTAGCTCTAAAGCAGCCGATAAACAGGAAAAACCCTGTCTGGTTATCACTGGTGTTTTTGTGGAGGGTTTTGTGGGTAGGAACTGTGCGTGTTGACTGCAGACGGAGCCGTCCGGTGTCTCTGCCGTGGTTTCTGATTGACGTTCATGCTGTTATTGTTGCCGATCTGAACTCCGAAAACATTAGACATGCTGATCTGCACAGCTGAGAGAGAGAAACACAACAGACGAATCAGTTTCTGCTCCTAATCTGACTAAAAATGAGCACCAAAACTATGGTCTGTTATGCAAGACGATTAGGCTAGACTAAAATAATGCTCCATGGACACTTCTCATCTACAGGTTTCTCAGCAGCGGAAGACATCATAGCTGTGTGTTAAATGTGTGTAAATATATTTGTATTCAGTGTTTATATTAAATTCAGAAATATTATTGATAAGGCAGCACGGTGGCGCAGTGGGAAGCATGTTCACCTCACAGCAAGAAGATCGCTGGTTCGAGTCTCGGCTGGATCAATTGGCATTTCTGTGTGGAGTTTGCATGTTCTCCCCATGTTGGTGTGGGTTTCCTCCGGGTGCTCCAGTTTCAAGTCCAAACACATGCGCTATAGGGGAATTGATGAACTAAATTCGCTGTAGCGTATGTGTGTGAAAGAATGTGTATGGGTGTTTCCCAGTGATGGGTTGCAGCTGGAAGGGCATCCGCTGCGTAAAACATATGCTGGATAAGTTGGCGGTTCAGTCCGCTGTGGTGACCCAGATTAATAAAGAGACTAAGCCGAAAATGAATGTCGGAATTATGAGATCAAAATATTTGTCGTAAAATAGTCGTCATTTAATGAGGTCAAAATGACGACTTTAAAAAGTTGATTTGACTTAAAAAAGACTTTAAATAAAACGAAACTATGACTTTATTATGAAAAAAGTGAAAATTGAGATAAAAGATTCAAAATTATTAGATAAAAAGGTCACAATTAAGACCAAGTTCTGACCTAAAAAGGCAAAATTATTAAATAAATAGTAAAGATTGACTTTAAAAAATAGATCTAGACTTAAAATATTGAAATTAAGCAATAAAAATCATAAATTAAATTGTATATTATAATTTTAAAATGTCAAAATTACAAGATGATTCAAAATTACAATATATATACATATATATCTTATATATATCATAATTTTGAATTATCTTGTAATATATATATATATATATATATATATATATATATATATATATATATATATATATATATATATATATATACATACACACAAGCTAAAAGGCAACTTATTATTTACTGTTCCTAAAACTAGGATAGGTGACAAGACTTTTGTCAGGTAGTGTTTATATATATGTCAGAAGTGTCTTCTATGAAAGGTAAAGGCCTCTAGAATACGCTTATTTGAGCACAATATAATCTGATCATGCCTTGATGTTGACTGATTTGATTAGGACAGTAAGGTCTGACTCTGCTTAGACTAAAGTCTGCTCACTGAACCTTCAATAATGTCCAGTATAGAATATGTGCTCATGCTGCAGTGGAAACAGAATGAATATTGTGTCTGACTCCATCATGAGCTTGGAGGACTGCATCCATACATCTCTGACATGACTCAAATCACTGATTAATAAAGTCATCTGGAATGGTGAAGAAAGCCTTCTTGCAGGACTCCCAGAGTTCATCAGGAGTCTTTGTGTTCATCTTCAACGCCTCCTCCTTCATCTTACCCCAGACGTGCTCAATAATGTTCATGTCTGGTGACTGGGCTGGCCAATCCTGGAGCACCTTGACCTTCTCTGCTTTCAGGAGCTTTGATGTGGAGGCTGAAGTATGAGAGGGAGTGCTATCCTGCTGGAGAATTGTCCCTCTCCTGTGGTTTGTAATGTAATGGGCAGCACGAATGTCTTGATACCTCAGGCTGTTGATGTTGATCATCCACTCTGCAGATCTCTCGCACGCCCCCATACTGAATATAACCCCAAACCATGATTTCTCCTTCACCAAACTTGACTGATTTCTGAATCTTGGTCCATGATGGTTCCAGTAGGTCTTCTGCAGTATTGGTGATGATTGATGCAGATCAACAGATGATTCAGCAGAGAAATCCACCTTCTGACACTTTATGATCAACTAGAAGTCAAGTTATTATCTGCTGCTCTTACAACTGGGATTGACGACATGACTTTTGTTGGGTAGTGTGTACTGTGTGTATACATATGTTCGTGCACACTGAGAGCTCTCTACAAGTAAGATGTGTAAATGGTGTCTGATGTAAACAGCACTGACCTGGATTTGACGTCTGACGCTGGAGAAACAGAAACACACACCAGAGTGAGAGTTAGACACTCAGGAACACCATATGAATATCTATGCATGCTTGTTTGTTTGTTATTTTCAGACCTGTGTTTTCCTGATAGCGCCCACAGGTGGAGCTGCACGAGGACTGCATTCTGTCAACAGCACCAACAAATGCATTCAGCAAACCCATACATATTACTGTATCTACTTAAATATTCCCCAATGCTGTTGACCAAGAAAATCTTAAGCTATATTAGTTTTGGATTGTGTCTAGAACAAACCACTGTTATACAATAACTTGCCTAATTACCCTAACTTTACCCTAATTACCCTAGTTAAGCCTTTAAATGTCTCTTTAAGCTGTATAGAAGTGTCTTGAAGAATATCTAGTCTAATATTATTTACTGTCATCATGACAAAGAGAAAATAAATCAGTTATTAGAGATGAGTTATTAAGACTAGTACATACCCTGTACTTCAACTTGATTTAGACTTCAACTGTATGTTTACTGTATATAAATATTAATGAACAGATATAAATATCAATTTTCCCATTTCAGAAATATTTGCATAAATACATTCATCGCCTTTACGCTTACATGGATGCTGTAATAGTTTATTTATTTTTAAATAACTTACACAATGTTGGAGCAAAAACAACATGTCACAAATTCATCATCATCTATTGACACACGCAATGCATCTCAGTTTACCTTTCTGTGCAGTCTTTATGTGAGCGGCAGCGGTTTCCTACAAGATCAAAAATCAAAGAAATATGAATAATTTAACATTCGGTAGATCATTTGCATGTTTGTACTGTTTTGCCCTTGTTTTACATACAATAAAACAAATCATTTATGAGACAAATTAAATTGTAAAAAAATCTTATGAGAAATATCTATTATAAACACTCATATACAGTTTACTCACCGGCCACTTTATTAGGTACACCTGTCCAACTGCTCGTTAACCAAATTTCTAATCAGCCAATCACATGGCAGCAGCTCAATGCATTTAGGCATGTAGACATGGTCAAGACGATCAAACCGAGCATCAGAATGGGGAAGAAAGGGGATTTAAGAGACTTTGAACGTGGCATGGTTGTTGGTGCCAGACGGGCTGCTCTGAGTATTTCAGAAACTGCTGATCTACTGGGATTTTCATGCACAACCATCTCTAGGGTTTACAGAGAATGGTCCGACAAAGAGGAAATATCCAGTGAGCGGCAGTTCTGTGGGCGCAAATGCCTTGTTGATGCCAGAGGTCAGAGGAGAATACCAGTAAGTACTAGTAAGGTGTACCTAATAAAGTGGCCGGTGGGTGTATAATAAGATAATCATGCAGTTCTACATTTCATTCAATAGATTTATTGTGTCTAAGATTTAAAGGTCTGAGAGAAATGATACTTCTTTTTTTTGTCTAAAGTCTGTTTATATATCGTTTTTTTTGCCTTCAATGACCGATAACCATGTTCAGGTTGTAACACTTATTACGATGATTAAAAATGCATGTAGTTTATTAAAATAAATATGGAAACTTAAGCAAAACACCACAAGAAGAAAATGTATGTATTTATAAAGTAGATACCTGTTGAGGAGCAGGTCCGGTGACACAGGACAAATCCTGAGGATCCACTTCTAGAAAACACACAGACGGCTTTATTAATATGCCTGTGTCTGAGATATTATCTTATTTCCAATCATGTATACATGCATAGTGCAGGATTTTAATCATAGTAAAATAAAACAACTGACGACGACCTCAAAAGAAAACACTAAAAGCAGTTTATTGATGATCTGTTGGAGCCTTACATTGTAAAACGGCATCTAGGTAGCAGTATGATACTATATAACTGTGGCATCATGATCACTGCATTGAGGAAGAAGGTGCATTGGTAAGAAGCACACTGTTTTTGACCGTACAACAGAGTAGCGTGCAACATAGATCAGGGTTTCTCAACGTTTTTTACTTCAGGCCCACTTCTTTCTCAGTTCAGCATTTCTAATCATAATAGTGTTAATAACTCATCTCTAATAACTGATTTATTTTCTCATTGTCATGATGACAGTAAATAATATTAGACTAGATATTCTTCAAGACACTAGTATTCAGCTTAAAGTGACATTTAAAGGCTTAACTAGGTTAATTAGGTTAACTAGGCAGGTTAAGGTAATTAGGCAAGTTATTGTATAATGATGGTTTGTTCTGGAGACTATCGGAATTTAGCTTAAAGAGGCTAATAATATTGAGCTTAAAATGGTGTTTAAAATATTAAAAACTGCTTTTATTCTAGCCGAAATAAAACAAATAAGACTTTCTCCAGAAGAAAAAATATTATCAGACATACTGTGAACATTTCCTGAATCTGTTCAACATCATTTGGGAAATATTTAAAAAAGAAGAAAAAAATCAAAGGGGGCTAATACCAGCAACCGTCTTGCTGTGAGGCGAACGTGCTATCCACTGTGCCACCGTGCAGCCATATATATATATATATATATTTGTTTGTGCCTTTTTTTATTATTAGCATTTTATGAAAAATATATAATTGTATTTAAATTTAATTATATATAAAACTAAAACTATATATATATTTATTTTTTATTTTTTTAACAGATTTACCGACAGGTAAACAGCTCCGTCTCAGTGCGTCTTAATCTCATATGCAAGTTTATTTTACATTCTATGGCAGAAACATCACTGACCCTCGCTAGATCCTCCTGTATGGGCGAGCGTCCATTATAAAACTCTTACAGGACATAAACTTCAACAACTATGCGGATATATTAAACAGTTCACACACAAATACACCAAGAGAGACTTTCACTTTCACTTCACACATAGTTTGTGAATGAACAGACTTGCAAGTAGTAGTTGAGACGCAATCATGAGGTTGTTTTTGCGCCGAGTTAATCAATCAGAGAACAGGAGAAAGTGCATTGCTTCGATCATTTTGATATAGCATATTAATAATGACATCCAAAAACTGTAGTTTAATATTGAGAGTTAACTTTAAGCTATCGCGCGGCCCACCTGCAGGATTACTGAGGCCCACTAGTGAGACTCCCATTGAGAATCTCTGATATAGATGATGGAATCCTGATGTTTTGGTATGGACTTTATAAAGTATTTAAACATCAATGTTTTAAAGCAAGTTTGCTGAAGAAAAGCTGTATTGGAAAAGAAATAAAGACGCTTTATCTGCATCTACTTTTGCCTACGGACTCTAACTTATACGCGTATAAAACTACCTTGGCAATTGGAAAGCCGCTACATGGTCATATATGATTATTGTTGTTTGGCGTAAAGTTAACCAATACTTCATTTAAAATCAGGGCAGTAATACTAAAAACAGATAGGATATCCTAAAATTGATTTCAATAACAGTAAATATAAATAAATAACAGTAACTGTTGTGTCCTAAAACTGATATATAACAGTATGCATGCTTAATCAGTCAAGTCAAGTCAAGTCAAAGTTTATTTATAAAGCGCTTTTTAAAAACAACAAGTGCTTACCAAAGTGCTGTACAGACATACACCATTTAAAACAAAGGACAAATTCAACAGACACATGACTCTCATATGGTATTCAAAGCCAAAGAGTAAAAATGGTTTTAAGACTTGATTGAAAAACAGAAAGGGTTGCGGCCTGCCTAACGTAGGGAGGCAAATTATTCCAAAGTTTGGGGGCCACCACTGCAAAGGCACGGTCCCCCCTGGTTTTTAACCTTGTGCGTGGAACAGCCAAAAGTAGCTGATCAGTACATCTAAGTGCCCTTGATGGAGTGTACAATTGGATTAATGAGGACAAGTATCTTGGTGCTAGTCCATTTAGGCATTTAAACACCAAAACTAAAATCTTAAAATGTCTCCTAAACTGTACAGGGAGCCAATGAAGAGAAGCCAGTATAGATGTAATGTGGTCCCGTTTGCGTGTTGCCGTCAGCAAACGTGCAGCAGCATTCTGCACCCTCTGCAGACGAGTAATGGAGGTATGGCTAATACCCACATAGAGGGCATTACAATAATCTAGTCGAGTCGAGATAAAAATATGTATTACCCTTTCAAAGTCATTAAAGGACAAAAAAGACTTTAATTTGGATAATTGCCTCAACTGGAAAAAGCTAGCTTTAATTACCGAATTAATCTGCTTATCCAGGGTAATCTGTAAATCAGGGTTTCTACAGGTTTAACCAAGTCAAATTTAAGACTTGGAGACCTTTTTAAGGCCACTATGAATACAATTTCAGACTTATAAATGCTAAGGACGCTTTCTAATGGCCAGTGGAACAGATATTTACATGGCCATTAAAATTAAAATGTAAGAACTTAATAGCCACATTATATTTCATAATAATATTGTCAAAACAAGCAACTTCTAGTTATTAATACACATATTTCTGACTTTAAAAAGACGACAAGCTTTAAAAATATCTAATCGACAGTGAAAATGACACATTTCACCTCTTAATCCTAACAGGGAAATCCAGCAACAATCAAGAATGCATGATTATCTGCTGTCATGGCTTTACAATCAATAAATGTGATTATAATGGAGGTCAATGGGACAAAAACATCACCAAAGGGGAGTCAATCTGAGCAACACACAAGGGTTAAAAACACGATTCCTATAATGCTTAGTTCTACAAGAGTTAAACAGTAGAAATTAATGTTGTGTTGAACAGACCTCTGTGTGGTTTACGACTGATCTGGACTGATTTCAGACTGGAGCAGATTTCATCATCCTGATAAAGAGAAGACAAGCAGAAAAACATGAATAAAAATGAGTCTGATAGGAACGGTTAAGGGAGTTATGTGAAGAAAAAAGTGCCTGATTACATCATTAAAACCTAAAATACTCTTCTAATGACTGTCTCTGAAAAAGCTATTTAATTACTCAATAAAGAATTTAATTACTTAACCAAATATCACTTGAAATTTAAACAAACCTCACTGAACAATAGAAATTAAAACTCTTTACATTTGGTTTCAACAGGGACTTTAGCTTCATTAGAAATGTTTAATAGCAAAACTGACGTTTCTTAGTACACAAACAGAATTGCATTGCAAAAAGAAAATAAACATTATATGTATTAAATTAAAATTCACTGGGTTCTATATTAACGATCTAGGCGCAAAGTCTAAAGCTCATGGCGCAAAAGCATTAAGGGCGAGTCTGAATCCACCTCTGCTATTTTAAGGATGGTAAAATACACTCTACACTCGGCGCATGGTCTAACATGTTCATCCTGCGTGTATTAAGCAATGTGTATGTGTTTAAGGCACACAACTAATGCGATCTGCGCTGGACTTTAGAGCAGCTTTTAGTTGGTCAATGGCGCAGTCTATTTCAGTTCCTCAAAAGAGCAACGCACCAACAATGTGCCTTAACACACCTCCTGTTCAGACCAGCACACCCATGAGTCCACAAACAACGTGGAGCAAAGCAGGAAAATTAGTGTTGTGCTGGTCTGAAAATAGCAACAAATCTCGCCATGATCGTCTCCATCATGCATATCATGTATAGTCATTCATTTCTTAAGTCTATGTTCAGTCGTCTTCATAAACATAATCTCCTTCAGTTGAAAAATATCATTATTTTGCTAAATATATCTATACAACCAAAATACAATTCAATTCTTTATTTGTACAGCGCTTTTACAATGTAGACTGTGTCAAAGCAGCTTCACACTGAAGATTATAGTAGATTGAAACTGTGTTAGCCCAGTTTTTAGGGTTGAAGTTCAGTCCAGTTCAGTTCAGTGTGGTTTAATGTTCACCAGGGGCGTAGCAACCAGGTGGGACAGGGGGGATTTGTCCCCCTCACTTTTAGAGACAGACCATTTAGAAAAAGGTGATTAATAATTATATGAACCTAAAATTTTGGATCTCATTCAGCTGCCGCCCCCCCCCGCCACTTTTAAAATGTCCGCTACACCCCTGATGTTCACTGCTGAAAGGGATCTATTTCAGCCCCTATTCTTTTCTCCTTATATTTGCTTCCTCTGGGCTCTATTTTTCGAAAGCATGGTCTGTCTATTCACTGTAATGCGGATGACACCCAAATCTACCTGCCTTTAAAACCAAGTTCATGTGGGCTTGAGACCCTTATGCTATGCTTGTCGGATGTGAAAGACTGGTTGTCCTTGAACTTTCTAGATTTTAATGAAAGTAAGAGTGAAATGATTCTGTTCGGCCTGTCAAACTCTTCCAGAGCATCAATAATTAATCTAGAAAAATTAAGTTTGTCTATGAAGCCCTGGGTGAAAAATCTGAGTGTTATTCTGGATGATGGCTTGAGCTTTGACAAACAGATAAATGCAGTGGTCAAATCCTGCTTCTTTCAGCTTCGACTTTTAAAAACAGTCAAATCTATCCTATCTAGATAAGGTTTTGAAAAATAATACATGCTTTTATTACTACTAGAGTAAACTATAGTAACTGATTATACTTTGGGATTAGTCAGAAAACCTTATCCAGGTTACAATTAGTTCAAAATGCTGCTGCAAGGCTTTTAACAAGAACCAAGAAACATGAGCACATTACCCCTGTGTTACGCTCTCTGCACTGGCTGCCTGTGCACTATCCAGTCACTTTAAAAATGCTGCTCTTGGTTTTTAAATCTCTAAATGTCCTGGCACCTTCTTATCTGTCAGAAATGTTAATTGAGCATCAGCCTAGTTGGTCTCTTCGGTCATCTAACCAGAGACTGTTATGCATCCCTAAGTCAAGGCTGAAATGCAGAGGTGACCGTGCTTTCGCAGTAGCTGCTCCTAGGTTGTGGAATGCTCTGCCCCTCTGTATTAGATCTGTTTCATCCCTTTCTGTTTTTAAATCTAGGTTGAAAACTTCTCTCTTTGATTTGGCATTTGATCAGTGAAAATTGTCTGATTTAGCTATAATTTTATATATACATTTGTTTTTATCTGCTTTGATTTGTACTGTGCAGCACATTGGTCAACCTCTGATTGTGTTAAATAGTGCTATATATATTAAATTGACATTGACAAAGTCCAAATACTGAAGAGCAAATCCATCGATGCACAAAATATTCAATTATTTTTGTGAAATATATATATATGTGTGTGTGTGTGTGTGTGTGTGTGTGTGTGTGTGTGTGTGTGTGTGTGTGTGTGTGTGTGTGTGTGTGTGTGTGTGTGTGTGTGTGTGCATATGTGCATGTTTGTAACTCATTATTAGAGCCAGACAGAATCTGTGGACATCATTCGCTATTTCTGAGGAGAATTTTTCAGCAGATTTATGCAGAATAATTTTGGGAGTATCATAACTAAAAACCTAATAAATTAAACACAAAATAATAGCTTTTAATTTATAGCAAATCCAACTCGATTTATTAATAATAGCAAATAATAGCAAAGCCAATTCGATTTATTTGGTAAACAAAGGAAGCCTATCATATAATATCTCTACTAAAAGACAGAAAATACTACTGTACAATCTGGATTGTAAATAAATTAGTGGAAAACTTTCATATTAGTCAATAATATCACTGAAATTAATTTAAAAACTGAATAAATATAAATTTACACAAATTTAGACAAGTAAATGGCAGCGCAGATTCCATGTGGACCGACTCATTACACAAAGCACTGCTACTCAGACAAAACACTTCATTTCAACGTTTTAACATCTCTTTTAAGCCTGTTTTAATCTGTGGTTAATCATGTGTGTATTCCTTGTTATTTTTATTTCTTACACTGTTTACTTTCTTTTATTCTTGTTCATGTAAAGCGCCATATAAATAAACCTGCCTTGCCTTATTTCATTAAAGGGTTAGTTCACTCAAAAATGTCATTTTTGTCATGAAAGATGATGCTAAGAATGTACCAGCTGCTCCAGAACATCGTGAACGGCATCATTCAGTCTGCGCTCGTGCATCGTGTAGATCGCAGTGATGGCGTGAACACAGTCTGAAAACACAAGAGCAGACGCTCGGATGCACATCAAACATACTGGTCTTGATTATTAATGCACTACATGTGTGGAACGGAGCTACTTAAATAAACATATGCATAAATATAACATAAAACTAATCATAAGAGCTATTTTAAAACTATGCATAACTAAACATACCAAACACTAAGTATGCATACTTAATGATACACATAACCTCACTATACGAGTATTTTTTTATGTAAAGCAGATGCAAGATGTTGTGCAAAGAGGTATTTAAAGCTCTTGTGAAGTGCTTTTAAATGTGCATTTTTATTGGATGTTTGACGCAATCTCAACTGAGACATGAAAAGAGGGCGGGGCATAGCGTGGCTCCTCCCTTTTATGCAAAACAGCCAATAGCATGTTGTTTTTCTCACAGCTCTGTCAGTGAGAGTGTTTGAGCTCAAGCGCAGCAAATGAACAGCCATTGAGAAGGAGGAGGCGGGGCATGTCAGACACTAGAGTGCATCTTATTGGTCAGAAGGTTTGATGAGAAACTGTAGTATGAGGTGACGACAACAAATCCTTGAGAGAAGAGACAAGGCTGCGAACTCTAGATGTTTATATGAGGTTTATCTCTTCTAAATCTTTTGGAGCACACTAGATTATAGATATCCTTAACACTAACATACTCATACTGACATCTAAAAACATTATTTTTATTTCACAGGACCTTTAAGGTAGAAAAACAAGTAGTGCAGTTTGTTTTGTGGTACATTCCCGAGTAACTGTTGCTTTCCTTATTGCACAGGTGTCAATCTCAGTTTGTGGAGGGCAACAGCTCTGCACAGATTAGTTCCAATCCTATTTAAACACACCTGATCAAACTACTTGAGTCCTTCAGGCTTGTTTGAATCCTGCAGGTAAGTGTGTTGAAGCAGGGTAGGGCTAAACTGTGCAGAGCTGCGGCCCTCCAGGATCTGAGTTTGACACCCCTGCCTTATTGAGTCCTTGTAAGATGGAGTTTAAGAAAAGTGTCTGGTGCACATGGAGAGAGAGAGAGAGAGAGAGAGAGAGAGAGTGTTTCTACAGGTGGTTGATGCGCTCTGGTTTCACCTAGGAAAGAGGGTCTCCTGTGGGACTCCTGATCCCAGCACTGCATCATCAGCTTGAGCAGCTCGTCCAGCCCTTCGGTCTCGCAGCGGTCCACTGATGCCAGATCAGGACGGTCTCCCAGAGGGATCCGAAAGCGCACCAAACTGGACTGAACACCTGCAACACACACACATAAACATGCAGGCATACACATATACACATGCCCACGCACACAAGCACATGCATGCTCAGATACACAATATACATGCATGCATGCACACACATCAACACATACACGCCCGAATACACATGTACACACATATACATGCACACACACACACTATTTACAACTTTGTTAATAAATGCTGCAGCATACTGTAGTATTAACTGTAGACAACTGAAATACTGTAGTATACTCTAGCTTTTACTACAGTAAGCTGTGGTGTATTGTAGTACAATATTCTCTATAGCTGTACAGTATGGAGCTTTAATGCACTCAAAACCTGCCGGAACTACTTCAGCTGCGCGTTTGTCTGACAATAGACCCTTTTCACATGACGTCACGCGGTTTCACTCCACGCAGTGTATCGTTACTTCCACCTACACAGAACTACTCCCCATAGAGAACTCACCCAGTGAGCAGTATATTTACTACTGATACGGTTAGACTTTGACTACAACTGTTTTCTGTTGTCTGCATTCCAGGTGAGACGTCTGACATCTAAAACACGTACAGATCAGCCGGATTTCTGCTTGAACCAAAAAAATGGGACTTGAAACAGAGTCTATTGCTTTGTGTTGCTGTCTTTACTGGAGATGGAGTTGATATGGACTTTGACAAATAAAGATTTCAGATGTTTACACGGATGCTGAACATGTTTTTATGTCAGATTTATTTATTTATTTATTTATTTATTTATTTATTTATTTATTTATTTATTTATTTATTTGTTTATTTATTTATTTGTTTATTTATTTATGTGTTTATTTATGTGTTTATTTATTTATTTATGTATTTTTTTATTTTTTTATTTATGTATTTATTTATTTATTTGTTTATTTATTTATTTATGTATTTTTTTATTTTTTTTATTTATGTATTTATTTATTTATTTGTTTATGTATTTATTTATTTATTTATTTGTTTGTTTATTTATTTATTTGTTTATTTATTTATGTATTTATTTATTTGTTTATTTATTTATTTGTTTATTTGTTTGTTTGTTTATTTGTTTGTTTATTCATTTATTTATTTATTTGTTTATTTATTTATTTATTTATTTATTTATTTGTTTATTTATTTATTTGTTTATTTATTTATGTATTTATTTATTTGTTTATTTATTTATTTATGTATTTTTTTATTTTTTTATTTATTTATTTATGTATTTATTTATTTATTTGTTTATTTATTTATGTATTTTTTTATTTTTTTATTTATGTATTTATTTATTTATTTGTTTATGTATTTATTTATTTATTTGTTTATTTATTTATTTGTTTGTTTATTTATTTATTTATGTATTTATTTATTTGTTTATTTATTTATTTGTTTGTTTATTTGTTTGTTTGTTATTTGTTTGTTTATTCATTTATTTATTTGTTTGTTTGTTTATTTATTTATTTATTTGTGGGCTGAAGAATAACTAATATATAAAACTGCGAGTGTTTTACTGTGGTTGTTCACAGTGGACAGCTGATTCACGAACACATTCATATTATCCACATTCTCAGTTTTCTGACATTTTATTTCTATATAGGCATTTCATTCATGAACATAAAACATTTATGTCTATTTAATATGCAAATTAAATTAAA
Source organism: Danio aesculapii (assembly GCF_903798145.1). Lineage (NCBI taxonomy): Eukaryota > Metazoa > Chordata > Actinopteri > Cypriniformes > Danionidae > Danio > Danio aesculapii. Next base: position 1,421,400 of record NC_079441.1, read on the forward strand.
ATAGAATAACAATGTTGTATGTGACTTAAAAATCAAACAAAAGCATTATAAAAATGTACAATTGCAAAAATAACACCAAGAAGACCGCATTATAATTCAGTACTATTAGTACCAAAAATATCCAAAAGGTGGCAGCAGGACAACATTTATTCATTCAAATGGAGAAACTGAACAAAACATTAATACAGAGGTCACCAAACTTCGTGGAGGGCCGGTGTCCTGCAGATTTTAGCTCCAACCCTAATCAAACACAATCTAATCAAGGTCTTACTAGGTGTACTTGAAACATCCAGGCAGGTGTGTTGAGGAAAGTTGGAGCTAAACCCTGCAGGGACACCGGCCCTCCAGAACCGAGATTGGTGACGCTTGCACTAATAGATCAGTAAATAGTAAATGATGGAACTGACTTAACATACTTAACAGGTAATATAAGAAGATTTAATGAAGATTTGTACTCATGCAGGAACATTTGCATAAAACAGATCATATAAATGTACATTCAGAGCAGCATTAAAGTAAAAATCAATCGATTATTGAGCAAATTAACTAATTAATAAGTGAAAAAGTTGCAAACATATGCTTTCTTTGATAAGCAATAGTTTATTCCTATTCTTAATAACTTAAAGAATCATTTTCTAACTCAGAAAGCAGCTCAGTGTTGAAAGAGAAACATTCGGACGCATGCAAAACACCAATACCAGTTAAATCAGATCGTGCAAGGTTAATATTTTTATGTGTAGATTTTCCAGAGAAGTCTCCCATTCATTCAAAGGTAAACCGGAACTAAAAATACACTGCGTTGCTGATGTGAAGTGACGTCATTGTGAAAAGGGTCTATACTGTAAGTAAACACCTTAGGCTGCATTTACACTGCAGATCTATTCTGATTGTGTGAATGCATCTGAATTTTTTTTTTTTTTTGATGACCTGCTTACATCATCTTTTAAAAGTGACTCGTATCCGATTGTCTGCATTTACACAGCACACAGCAAAGGTGCAATGACCAGGAAAAAAAAACAAGCGGGTGCTGACTAACAGCTGATAATAAATGTCCGCTCTTTCTCCACTCCTGCTTTTAATCTGTTCACAGGGTTTTTTTATTTTTTATTCTTTTTGACAAGTTGTTTTACTATAGTTTATGACAGAAAAGTTCTCATTTTGCCATCTTTTAATCTAAGCCTTTTTAAACCAGTAGACGTCTTAATGTAATGTTCATGGCGTGATTTATGCACGTGATGTAAGCTACAGTTTTATAATAGTTTATATTGGTTACATGGTGAATGTTGCGCTCTCGCTCGTAAACATGCTTAAATACTTGTGCTACATGGCAATATAAAAGCTTTTTTAGCCCTCGTGTGTGAGATTTAAGGTTTGGGACTCTGCTGAAGTCTGTTCCGAAATGAAAGCGTCAGGGTTTCACGTCATTCGCTATGGTTTTTAATGATGCGCATTGACAGGTGAAAGTCCGATCTACCTGCTTACACTGCAGACACGAGGGCACAGATCCGATAAATCATATCGGATAAATTTCCACATATAAACAAAGCCTGAATCTGATTTGAGAAAATCGGAATCCATGTGATTTGTTCCTGCTTACACCAACATGCGCCATATCCGATCTGCGCCACATGGGAGAACAAAATCAGAATGGAGTCACTTGAACAGTGCAGTGTAAATGCAGCCTCAGAGTGATCGTCAGCCAATCAGAATCAAGCATTCAGCAGAGGTGTAGTGTGAGTAGTATTGGTGAATATGGGATTGATGGGAATAAATGTATAGTTTAATAACTCTCACCGCTGTATGGCTCCTTCCCAGTGATGATGGACCACAGCAGGATCCCATAACTGAAGATTAAAACACAAAACACACACGCGTTATGAGGTTTACCTTTTAATATTCACTACTTTTTATGAAACTTTATTTTTAAATCACTTTCTTTTCTGTGTTGAAACTGGAGTCAATCAGAAGCGCTCTCTCTGCCTGTCAAGCTACAAGTACAGTTCGCTTTTAATAAATAAAAATCAAGCTGCAATCCTAAAACTACAAGTACAGTTCGCTTATAATAAAAATCAAGCTGCGATCTTAAAACTACAAGTACAGTTCGCTTTTAATAAATAAAAATCAAGCTGCAATCTTAAAACTACAAGTACAGTTCGCTTTAATAAGTAAAAATCAAGCTGCAATCTTAAAACTACAAGTACAGTTCGCTTTTAATAAATAAAAATCAAGCTGCGATCTTAAAACTACAAGTACGGTTTGCTTTTAATAAATAAAATCAAGCTGCGATCTTAAAACTACAAGTACAGTTCGCTTTTAATAAATAAAAATCAAGCTGCGATCTTAAAACTACAAGTACAGTTCGCTTTAATAAAAATCCAGCTGCGATCTTAAACTACAAGTACAGTTCACTTTAATAAATAAAAATCAAGCTGCGATCTTAAAACTACAAGTACGGTTTGCTTTTAATAAATAAAAATCAAGCTGCGATCTTAAAACTACAAGTACAGTTCGCTTTTAATAAATAAAAATCAAGCTGCAATCTTAAAACTACAAGTACAGTTCGCTTTTAATAAGTAAAAATCAAGCTGCAATCTTAAAACTACAAGTACAGTTCGCTTTTAATAAATAAAAATCAAGCTGCGATCTTAAAACTACAAGTACGGTTTGCTTTTAATAAATAAAAATCAAGCTGCGATCTTAAAACTGCAAGTACAGTTCGCTTTTAATAAAAATCCAGCTGCGATCTTAAAACTACAAGTACAGTTCGCTTTTAATAAATAAAAATCAAGCTGCGATCTTAAAACTTCAAGTACAGTTCGCTTTTAATAAATAAAATCAAGCTGCAATCTTAAAACTACAAGTACAGTTCGCTTTTAATAAATAAAAATCAAGCTGCAATCTTAAAACTACAAGTACAGTTCGCTTTTAATAAATAAAAATCAAGCTGCGATCTTAAAACTTCAAGTACAGTTCGCTTTTAATAAATAAAAATCAAGCTGCGATCTTAAAACTTCAAGTACAGTTCGCTTTTAATAAATAAAAATCAAGCTGCGATCTTAAAACTAGAAGTACAGTTCGCTTTTAATAAATAAACATCAAGCTGCGATCTTAAAACTACAAGTACAGTTCGCTTTAATAAATAAAAATCAAGCTGCGATCTTAAAACTACAAGTACAGTTCGCTTTTAATAAATAAAAATCAAGCTGCGATCTTAAAACTACAAGTACAGTTCGCTTTTAATAAATAAAAATCAAGCTGCGATCTTAAAACTACAAGTACAGTTCGCTTTTAATAAATAAAAATCAAGCTGCGATCTTAAAACTACAAGTACGGTTCACTTTTAATAAATGAAAATCAAGCTGCGATCTTAAAACTACAAGTACGGTTCGCTTTTAATAAATAAAAATCAAGCTGCGATCTTAAACTACAAGTACGGTTTGCTTTTATAAATAAAAATCAAGCTGCGATCTTAAAACTACAAGTACAGTTCGCTTTTAATAAAAAAATCAAGCTGCCAATCTTAAAACTACAAGTACAGTTCGCTTTTAATGAATAAAAATCAAGCTGCGATCTTAAAACTACAAGTACAGTTCGCTTTTAATAAGTAAAAATCAAGCTGCGATCTTAAAACTACAAGTACAGTTCGCTTTTAATAAATAAAAATTAAGCTGCGATCTTAAAACTACAAGTACAGTTCGTTTTTAATAAATAAAAATCAAGCTGCGATCTTAAAACTACAAGTACAGTTCGCTTTTAAATAAGTAAAAATCAAGCTTGCGATCTTAAAAACTACAAGTACAGTTCGCTTTTAATAAATAAAAATCAAGCTGCGATCTTAAAACTACAAGTACGGTTCACTTTAATAAATGAAAATCAAGCTGCAATCTTAAAACTACAAGTACAGTTCGCTTTTAATGAATAAAAATCAAGCTGCGATCTTAAAACTACAAGTACAGTTCGCTTTTAATAAGTAAAAATCAAGCTGCGATCTTAAAACTACAAGTACAGTTCGCTTTTAATAAATAAAATTAAGCTGCGATCTTAAAACTACAAGTACAGTTCGCTTTTAATAAATAAAAATCAAGCTGCAATCTTAAACTAACAAGTACAGTTCGCTTTTAATAAATAAAATCAAGCTGCGATCTTAAAACTACAAGTACAGTTTGCTTTTATAAAAATCAAGCTGCGATCTTAAAACTACAAGTACAGTTCGCTTTTAATAAATCAAAATCAAGCTGCAATCTTAAAACTACAAGTACAGTTCGCTTTTAATAAATAAAAATCAAGCTGCGATCTTAAAACTACAAGTACAGTTCGCTTTAATAAATAAAAATCAAGCTGCGATCTTAAAACTACAAGTACAGTTCGCTTTTAATAATAAAAATCAAGCTGCGATCTTAAAACTACAAGTACAGTTCGCTTTTAATAAAAAAATCAAGCTGCGATCTTAAACTACAAGTACAGTTCGCTTTTAATAATTAAAAATCAAGCTGCGATCTTAAAACTACAAGTACAGTTTCACTTTTAATAAATAAAAATCAAGCTGCGATCTTAAAACTACAAGTACAGTTCACTTTTAATAAATAAAAATCAAGCTGCGATCTTAAAACTACAAGTACAGTTCACTTTTAATAAACTAAAAATCAAGCTGCGATCTTAAAACTACAAGTACAGTCGCTTTTAATAAATAAACATCAAGCTGCGATCTTAAAACTACAAGTACAGTTCACTTTAATAAATAAAAATCAGCTGCGATCTTAAAACTACAAGTACAGTTCGCTTTTAATAAATAAAGAAGTTATTATTATTTTTATTTATTGAGAACTCATGAAAAATTTATGTTTTAAAACTTTACAGAAAAAAATATGAACCCAGCACAACTGTTTTGAAACATTGATAATAATCTGAAATATTATTATTAATGAATGTATTGCATTAGAAAATTATCATTTATTATAATAATTAATAAATACCCGCTGCTCTTTTAAGCTTCCACAAAAATATAAAGCAGTATAGCAATATATAGACAACAGTGTTTCATTATTTCACAAGTGCTTTTTGCTAAATGAATGCACTCTTGATTTGCATTGGGGTGGCACGGTGGCACAGTGGTTAGCACACGTTGCCTCACAGCAAGAAGGTCGCTGGTTTGAGTCCTGGGTGAGCCAGTTAGCATCTCAGTGTGGAGTTTGCATGTTCTCCCCATATTGGCGTGGGTTTCCTCCGGGTGCTGATGAATGACATCCACTGTGTAAAACATATGCTAGAATAGTTGGTGGTTCATTCTGCTGTGGCGACCTCTGATAAATCAGGGAGGAAGCCGAAGGGAAAATGAACGAGTGAATGATTTGCATTAGAATCATATTTAAAGCAGCATTTTAAAGGCATATCTGTTGTATTTTGTACCTGTAAACGTCGAAGGCTTTGCTGGGTTTGTAACTGATGGACTGGAGTGCCTCTGGCGGCATGTAGCTCAGCGTCCTCCTTCATCCTCGTCGTTCACCTTCCGGTATACTTACAAACACTTTCAGCCACTCGAGACAAACCAAAATCTGTGATCCTGCCAAGAGGGAGACACAGAAAAGGAGGGATGAAGAGAGGAGGAGTGAGTGTAAGACTTTGTAACCCTTGTGTGCTGTTGGGTGGTGTTCTCCACTCTGGGCTGATTTTGAGGCTTAATTTGGCCTCATGTTTCTCTGTGTTTCAGTAAATGTGATGATTTTTGCTGACAAATCTGATTTTGATGCATATTTTGGGAAAATGCTTTGGAATTTTTTTTTAAAACTCAACAATACACTGTGTTCAGACTGACTCCCCTTTGGTTATGCTGGTGCTGTTTTTGCCTCATTGACTTCCATTATAATCACAGTTATTGAGTGCAAAGCCATGACAGCAGATAATCATGACAGAACAATACACAAGGGTTAAAGGTGCTGTATGTGAGTTTTTGACTCTCCTAAATCATAAAACTATCATCATATGTTTGCAGAAATATAATAAACATGTTAAGTAACATATTTGTTTTATCTGCAAAACAATGCTGAAGTCAGATATTCTGCTTTGAAAATCTGTAATCCATTTCCACAGACCTCAACAGTACCTCAAGGGTCTGTTCTTGGCCCATTGTGTTTACAATGTACATAACTGATCTTCCAGATTTCTGCACAGGAGTTAACTGCCAGTTATATGCAGATGACACAGTCATCTATGGTCTGCTAAAACACCTTGTCGGGCAGGTGAGCAACAAACTCAGGCTTTACAACATACTTCAGGATGGTCTCATTTAACGTTGAATATCAAGAAAACAGTTTCTATGTGCTTCTCCATGGGAAATAGGCCTGCAAGGAATACATTTAAGGTGCTGATTAAAAATAGAGTTATTGAAGAAGTGAATGAATTTAAGTATCTTGGCATGACTCTAGACATGAATTAATATTTGATTTAAACTTTAATGAAACTAACTAAATCTAAAGTGAAAGTTACAGTAAATTTAAAAATATTACCGAAATTAAAAAGCAAGTATATGGAAAATATTAAAATGTAACTAAAACTTTAATGAAAGTAAGTAAAGCTGAACTGAAATTTACTGCAAAAAATAGCAGAAAAATAAAAATGCAAAGGATCAAAATCAAATAAAAAACAAACAACATAAATCTACAGTAAATTTACAATGCGATCAAAATAAAGTGCAAAAAAGCAATAAAATAAAAATTGTCAAAAAAATAATTTTTAAATAAACCTTAAAATAGTATTTAAAATAAAATGCAAAAATACAATTTAACTAAAACTAACAAAAACTATAATGAAATCAGAGATGTATAGTAACGAGTAGAACTACTTCACTGTACTTAAGTACTAAAAGGCAGTATCTGTACTTTACTGGAGTATTGTTTTTTTCTCCTACTTCCCTTTTACTTAAGTACATATTTTCGATGAGTTTAATACTTTACTCCGATAGATTTTTATGAGCTGCATCGTTACTCGTTACTAGAGGTGTCAAAATGGTTGATATCGGTTCAGTAATAGATCATAACGGGTTATTACGTACTGACGTCATTTATCTCCTATGTGCGGTCGCAATACTATGGCGAAGGACGGGGCGCGAGGGCGAGTGAAGGCGGCCAGCACACGAGCGCTATTTCACTACTACAGAGAAATGTTGTGAGACTCAACGTTCATCTCCTCTGGCTGTTAAGCGATACTTGAGAATCCAGACCTGGGCGTGTATGAGGTGCAAGTTTTCTCCACTGTGTCTATTATAGATTACCTGTGATAACCGCGTATTATACATACATAGACTGTAACCGCGGCTGTTCTTCCCGCCATCAGTGAACAACGGCTTTCATTTCTAAAGCCGATAGCAGCCCTTTCTGTTGAAAAGGTGGACAATACTAATCAAAGGGGTGTAGACCTCGCCTGTCAGCGTTTAAAAAGCAGGCGGGAGAATATTTACATTAGTTTCTTGCTATAATGCTCATGCTGTCTTCTGTGCATGAGTTTTGTTGATACATTCAAAGAGTGTTTTCTTTGAGCGGGTCAAATTAAGGGTACAGTTCATCATATATTACTGCTGTATTAAAGGACACATTGTATTACAGAACATTTAACTGTCACACCAAGAAAAAAAACCAATAGAATTTTTTATTTATTGCATTTCTTAACTCCTAATGCGCTAGTTAACACATCAATACATTTTCCCCAACACATCCCATAATTTCTAAAATATCAGCCTCTACCAATGGTTGAGATGTTGGTTTATGGTAAAGTACCAGAATGAATAAATATACTATAAAAATATGAAAAATATGAGTTTAGGACCATTTAATTAAACATAATCAAAATGAAACATTTTTGAATACTAAATCATAGCCATAAGCCATAAAATATTCAGATTTTCATTTAACACGTAATATACACGTTTTCTTTTTTTTTACAATAAAATCCAAATCAAGTGAATTAGAACTCGTTTACAGCATTTACAACCTGTAATTTGTGCTCCGAAAATGGGTTTCATAGCGTTTTGAGTGGATTAGGACTGTTTTTGTGACACACAACTTTGAAAGGTGTGTGTTAAAGCTGCTATAATCTGTCAGATCTGTGGTTCAAGCATGAGAAAAACAGTATCGTAAGTCATGTTTCTTTTCGTTCTGCTTAATGACGTGCCCCCAAAAAGAGATTTAAAATAAACAAAACAATATGATGTCTTTTGACTGCATTCTTTAATAACTACATTACACAATACTTGTACTTTACTTCAGTACTTGAGTAGTAAATTTTGAAATAAACTACTTGCAATACTTAAGTAAAAATGTGAATACTTTAGTACTTCCACTTAAGTATGGTGCTTAAAGAGCACTTTTACTTCTACTCAAGTCACTTTTGATAGAGTACTTGTACTTTTACTTAGTCTGGGTCTCTAGTACTTTATACATCTGAATGAAATGAACTAAAACGAACTGGAAATTTAAAAATAGTATTGAAATAAAAATGCAAAAGAATGCACAACATGTCATTTTTTCACATTTTCGAGTGCCTTGGACTGATTCCTGTTGTTTTTTGATGAATCCCTTACCCAAAGACCACCGACCAAAATTTGAGTTACCCGAGCACTTTTTTGCTCACATCAAATTCAAAGCTTTGATGTTTGCTTACAAAGCGACCTCTGGCTTTGCTCCTTCTTATCTGCTCTCACTTCTGCAGATATATGTGCCCTCCAGAACTTGCGTTCTGTGAATGAACGTCGCCTCGTGGTTCCATCCCAAAGAGGGAAGAAATCACTTTCCCGAACTCTCACATTCAATCTGCCCAGTTGGTGGAATGAACTCCCTAACTACATCAGAACAGCAGAGTCACTTGCTGTCTTCAAGAAATGACTAAAAAACGCAACTGTTTAGTCTCCACTTTCCTTCCCTAGTCTGTAACTGCCTCTCTGGCTATACACTACCTTGCCCTCTCTCTTTCTCTCAAAAAAAACTTACATTACTAATGCTTTGCTTCTTAGACTTTACACACCTGAAACTTGCCTATAGCACTTGTTCACTGCTGCTCTTATAGTTGTGTAAACTGCTTCCTTGTCCTCATTTGTAAGTCGCTTTGGATAAATGACTAAATGTAAATGATTTTCTGGATTAACAGTACAGTATGTTTGAAAACAGTATTGAAACGAAACGTAACTTTAAAAATGCTTTTCTCAAAAGTCTAGAAGAATCTTGCAGTGATGAGGAAAAGTGGGCATGGCCTCGCCTTGACGCCCAGACTGTCGCTCAACAAATTTTGAAATAAAAATGCAAAAAAATGTAAAGTAAATAAAACTAAACTGAAATGTACATCAAATTAAAAATAACATCAAAAAAAAACGCAAAGAATTTAAATGCAACTAAAACTAACACTGAAATTAAGCAAATTTTAAAATAGCATCGAAATAAAACATGCAAAAATCATCATTTAACTTTTAAAAACTTTAATAAAACTAACTAAAACTAAACTTTAATTTACAGTAGATTTAAAAATAGCATCGAAATAAAATGCAAAAAAAACTTATTAACCAAAACCAAGTGGAAATTTACAGCAAATTCAAAAATTGTTCTAAATAAAAATGCAAAGAAAATGCAAACAATAAAAATGAACTAAACTGAAATCTACAGTAAATTTAAAAATAGTATTGAAATAAAAATGCAAAAAATTAAAATTGACTAAAACTAAACTGAAATCTCCAGCAGATTAAAAATAGCATTGAAATAAACAGCAAAAGATACAAATTTGACTAAAGATGTAGCTACCGCCGGTTATTAAACAGTCCACGCTTCCCAAATACTGATGTCCGAGCATATTTATTGAACACCGTGAAAACTAAAAAGATAAACAAACAAACCAAATGTTTCACACAAGCAATCAAAAGGACATCGTGTCCTCTGACTCAAGACAACGGAAACACGGGAATTTTTCACCTTATTCTCCGTGTACGAGTGGGCACGAGACTTCCGGTTTCATTCACTTCATTCATTTTTAGACGTTAAAAACAGCTCGTTTTGCTGCTTGGTGTTGCAAACTGATATTTTCTTCTTATATTATTCTATTTTGTCTGTATTGTCATGCAAATACTTGTTTGTAGAGTAAGTAGTTCAACCGTTTTCTAACGTTTATTCCTAGTCATTTCTCCCATAGGCAGCTGAATCGGAAGTTCTAAAACAATCGCAAAAAACGCGCACACTTCCGCACTGAAGAATCAGGTCAATAAATTAAACTTAAACCAATAAAAATAATGAACTACAAAAACAACAAAAAACAAAATACAAGCTGACCAATTAGCGTCAGCTACAAAAATGAACAAAAACGATAATGAAACGAGCTAAAACTAAATGGAAATTCACAGCAAATGTTAAAATTGTTGAAATAAAATGGAAAAGAATGCAACAACAGTACAGTATTTGACAACAGCATCAAACAAAACGTCATTTTAAAATAAACAATCTTGCGGCGATGAGGAAAAGTGGGCGTGGCACCTTGACATCCAGGCTGTCACTCAGCAGGACGTTGCTAGGCTTCAGGTCGAGGTGCAGGATGGGTGGAGTCAGCTGATGGAGGAAGTTCATGCCCAGACTGACCTGCAGCGCCATGCGCAGGGCGAGACGCGGCGGGGGGAGCTGCTAATCTCTGCAGCAGATCCTCCAGAGAACCCCTTGCCAGGAACTCCAGCACCAGCCCACACTGTAGCGGCCGCTGTGGGTCGCCCAAACGGCCTCATACACACCAACACACGCACCACATTCGAGTTTCCAGCATCAAAACATCAGCTGCGCTTCTCTCTGAGCGGAGGATGCAGAGCTGAAAACAAAACCAGCAGCATTAACCCTGTGTGTGTTCAGATCGACTATGCTATGCTATGCTATACAATGCAATTAAATTAATGAAATTCAAGAAAGTAAAACATAAATGATTACTCGTCAAATTCATTTATTTCATTTACTGTAACTCTGTGGTTTTTAGGAAAATTGTATTAATAATATTAACAACCATTCAGTAGAAATCTACCTTAAAGGGACAGTAACCCAATCCTCATAATTTTTCACTCATGTGAAAAGTTAAAGGGCACGATCCCCCGTTTCAGCAGGGTGTTTTCACACCTCTAGTTTGGAAAAGGTCAGGAAAGTGGGTGAGTCCGGCTCTGTTTAGGTGGGGTGTCGGGGAGGGAAAAGGGAACGTTTGCATAAAAATGGGAGTTTCCATTTGAGCACGCGCTGATTCACAGAGGCAAACAAACACACAGACGCAGGGAAGAAAGACAGTGACTGTGTTTACATAGACATCAGTAACCGAATTATCTGCCAAATTAATTGTCGACTTAACTGCAGTTTGGCACTTTCACTTTCATTCAGGAACGTTTCATGCATGCCCCCACGTGAGGAACTGCTTGAAGAGTGTAGTTTTAATGGAGTGTTTGATACCGCACGCCACATGGGAGAAAAACCTCCGCATTTCTCTGTAACTTAGATGCACTCGGTAAGTAGCGTAAGAACGCTGTGTGTGTGTGTAGACAATCCTTTCACGAAATGCAGTGAAAATCCTACACGACGGTGATAGTTTGATAGCGGTGTTTACATGTTTACACTCAGAGAGCAGCACTTACAGAGGATCTATCAGTCTGTAATATTGTAGTGATATTAACGTACTGTAAACTCACTAACTAAATCATTTTGACTAAAGTCTGTCTTTAAACACTGTATAAGTACTGCTGACCATACTGACTAGCTTTGCCTCTGAATAAACAAACAAAGACCACCGATCACACACACTTACACTTGTAGAGACAGGACAATCAACACCAACTGGAGCCGCGTCTTTATTAAAAGGAGACGAGCGGTATATCTAGATTTCACTATTTCCAGATGTGAAAAGCTCTCGAGTAAAACATGACCCTTACAAACGTATTTCTGTGGCCTGCACTGTTATCCAACGTGACTCCAGCTGCGCTCTCATAGCGGGAAATGAAATCTAAACCTTCATTACAGCACATTTATAAACAACACTAATGACCCGTGTCTCCAAATTCTTCTTCTTCCACTTGTTTTGGCAACACAACGTGGCGTCTCTCTGCCGTCTGAACACTGTAACAGGTATAACAGTCTGCGAAGATGTCGTGCATATTAATGAAGTTGCACCTCATTCACAATAGAGCGCGCTGATTGGTTTAAACCAAGTCTTTCTCCTGAATTAATGCTGCACACTCAGAGACGTCACGATGTACTCACCGGTACAGACATCCAGTCTACATGCTGGAATACATGCAAGGATCTAACCGCCGTGACGCAGCTTCAAAAATCCATTTCACTTTGCTCAAAATTACGCAAAAACAACCAATTTGACTTTTTAGTGTAATATATGTGTCCTGATCGTGTTTATAGCAGCGGGGGACACATATATGACTGTCAACAGCTCAAACAATGTGTTTTGGTGTTTCTGTTTAACACAAAATGTAAGATTAGCTATTAGCTATTAACTTTATATGCAAAACTGGATAAGCCCATAAAAGACGTGCGAATAAAGCAGCGTTTCCATCCAACAAGTCAAAGAGAAAAAAATCGTCACTTCTTAATAAACTGGCACCAAATATCAACAGTAAAAACAGAGTTTGCTGCGATAAGAGAAGCGGCGTCAATCTTTTCTTCATTTAATAAATGACTTGCACCTCAGAAGACAATGCTGACACACAATGAACATGTGCTGGCGTTTGAAAGCGTAAGATGGGGAGTACAGATGCTCTTGATTCTGGAGGTTATTAATAATATAATAACACTAATACTGAGATGGTTTTGGTGTTTTAGAATGAGCAAAACAACAGTTCAGATGTGTTACAGTGTGCTCAACCTGCTGGTTTGTCCATTCACACACATTTTCATCATCACATGATCTCTTATAACAACATCACATGACCTTTTTATTGTACATACTGGGATTTGTTCAGTAAACGTGTTTCCATCGTAGTTTATGCGCATCTTTTCTTATCGAATGAAAGGATTATCCTACTCAGTTATCCACACACATTTTCCAAATGTATTCGCATCTTGGTGTTTTCTTCAACCAATTTTTTGATGTGCTGATCAGAAATGCCAATACAAAGGTGGATGGAAACGCAGCAATTGACATCCATAGTAAAAGCTAAAAATACAATGGAAGTCAATGGCTGTTTCTTCAGCATATCTTTCTGTGTTCAACAGAAGAAACTCAAACTAAAAAATAGATGATGAACTTTATTTTTTGGGTGAACTGTCCCTTTAATTATTATCAATCTTGTCAGGCTGTTTAGTGTGGTTTCAGTGTTCACGTGATGTAACAGGCTAACTTCCCATATAGTTCCCCATTATCAGCTCCATTACTTTAATAGAATAAAATAAAATAAAATTAATATAATAATAATAATAATAATAATAATACTAATAATAATATGAATATTAATATTTCCCTACTGAAAAAAACTGCTTAAACCAGCCTAGGCTGGTTAGCTGGTTTTAGCTGGTCGACCAGCCTGGTTTAGAGGGGTTTTGGCCGTTTCCCCCTGTCTTAGCTGGTCAGGCTGGAAAATTTCCAGCTAAAAGCAGCTTGACCAGCCAAGCCAAGCTGGGAGCCCAGCCAAAACCAACTATCCTGCTTAAACCAGGCTGGTCAAGCTGGTTCTAGCTGGATTTAGCTCATCATTTTCCAGCCTGACTAGCTAAGACCAGGCTGGAAAGGGCTGGAAACCAGCCTGGAAATTGCCAAAAACCCCTCTAAAACCAGCCTAGGATTTTTCTGCAGGGTTAAAATGAATAAAATAGACTTTGTCTGATTTTAAGGCACAATTTGTATAATTTTAAACACAATAGCGTCGACTGAAACATGACATTTTGAGCAAAATAAAACACTTTATTTGACAGTGTCTTATAAACTGAATTACAAATAGTTGTTTTATGATATATAGATTATTTACCAGTCTTTATAATGTAGTAGCTTCACGGCCACGTCGGTCCCCCATAGGGTGTGTTTGGCGCGAAATATCTGCCCGAATCCACCGGAGCCGACTCTCAGAAACCGGTCCAGACAGTCGTCCCGAACCACACCTAGGCGGAAGCGCATCTCCGCCGTCCATCGCTCCTCTACTCGGTTAAACCGGCTGAAAACAGCTCATGTCATCTTTCGATATTTCGTTATCTAGAGTCATTTCCCCGTTGAATATACTCTCTTTGGGAAGATAGTTTCACTTCCCCATCAAAACAAACTAACGACAGAGTGACGTCACATGCGCGTCGACACACCTGCAGCCTATAGTGGTACATACTCAATTCAATTCAATTCGATTAATTCATGTTTATTTATCTAGCGCTTTTACAATGTAGGTTGTGTGAAAGTTTTCAGAGTTGAAGTTCAGTTCAGTTCAGTTCAGTGTGGTTTAATTTTCAGTGCTGAAAGTCCAAACACTGAAGAGCAAATCCATCCATGTGCAGCTCCACAAGGCCCAAGTAACATACAAGCCATTATAGACGATGCATTTATTAACCTTTACATTTAAAATAATTATCTAGAACCGCATTGTTGCCTAAATGCAAACCTTTTTGGAATTCCTTATTTGAGCAGATTGAATGGAAAAAAAGTCTCATCAATAAAGTTCAAGAAGTGACATACAAACTAATATATCTGATCACTTACAAACTTACATTACTTACAAAATTGAGAATTCAGGTTTCTTGTAAATACAGTAAAGCTGGTAAGAGTGTTTCTATTCAATGGGAAACAAGAGAGAATATTGAAGATTGTTTTTATTGTCAGTGGATTGCCTTTCATTAAATTCAATATAGTCGTTAATAAAATTAAGAAGTGACATAAACTAACTCATTTAATTAAACAGTGAAACAAGTTGTTGCAAACTTTTTTAGAGACATGGAATCTGTTAAAGGAAGAATCAATAAAATTGAACACACATACCCAAATGTTTTGGTTTGATGTTAAATATCTGATATTTAAACTTACAAAATTAAGAATTCAGTTTTCTTGTAAAGATACTTTTGCTATACAAAAATAATAATAATGATGATAATAATAATGACAACAACAACATAATAATAATAATAATAATAATATCATATAATAATATATAACACAACAATAATAATAATAACACTACTAATAATAACACTACTAATAATAACACTAATAATAATAACACTAATAAAATAATAACACTAATAATATAATAATAATAATAATAACTAATAATAATACACTAATAATAAATGATAATAACTTATAATAATAATAACACTAATAATAATAAAATAATAAATAATAATAATAAATAATAATAACAATAAGAAGAAGACGAAGAATAACAACAATAATAATAATAATGATAATAATAATAACTATAATAATAATAACGATAATAATAATAATGATAATATAATATAACTAATATATAAAATAATAATAACACTATATATAACACTAATAATAAATAATGATATAACAATAATAAAACACAATAATAATAAGAAGAATACACAATGATAATAATAATGATAATATATAATGATAATAATAACGATAATAATAACAATATATATATATAGTTCTGTTTAACATAATTAACATCATAATAGTTTTAATAATCATCTCTAATAACTGATGTATTTTATCTTTGTCATGATGACAGTAAATAATATTTGACAAGATATTCTTCAAGACACTAGTATTCAGCTTAAAGGCTTAACTAGGGTAATTAGGTTAACTAGGCAGGTTAGGGTAATTAGGCAAGTTATTGAATAATGATGGTTTGTTCTGTAGACTATCGAAAAATAAATAGCTTAAAGGGGCTAATAATATTGAGCTTAAAAATTAAAAACTGCTTTTATTCTAGCCGAAATAAAACAAATAAGACTTTATCCAGAGGAAAAATATTGTCAGACACACTGTGAAAATTTCCTTGCTCTGTTAAACATCATTTGGGAAATATTTTAAAAAGAAAAAAATCAAAGGGAGGGCTAATAATTCTGACTTCAACTGTATATTTTTATACAGACTAAAATTTTAGAGCTCTCTACATGAACGGATGTGACTTTTACGTCAGTGGAAATTCCCATTGATGCGTCTGAATGTGACTGAAGGCAAAATAAGTCCGCCATTATGGAATTCACGCGTGTTTCTCTCATTTTCACGGCTATTATGTAATCTGAAGCGTCTCAACGTCATGTAAGTTCATCCCTCGGGTGTTTTATGTCAGCAGATATTATTAAAACGCGTTAATGAGCACTCACAGATTTCGGGTGCGCGCGCTTTAGGTGCTTTACGTGCAAAAGATCAGCTTAAAGTTTCCCTTTAACTTTCATTTATCAACAATCACCATGAGCAGAGCCGAATGTGGATAAACGAGTCTTCACAAACCTCTGCGAGACGAAAAAATACCAAAACAAACGCTTTATAGCCGGCTGTGGACGAATCTGAAGCGAAACCGAACTGTTTTCTTTTAGCTTCGGATTGAGTATTCATATTCCAGATCGCGAGCGCTTCGTCAAAACAAGAGTAAAGTTCAGGAGATTATGGTAAGAAGAAAGAGGTTACGGATGTCTACTCATACATAGCTGACATTATTCGCCTCATATTCTTGTGTTATTGAAATATAACCAAGGTATTTTTGAGAAACTGCTTCTTTAGTCAAATAGATGTTTTTCGAGCATTAAATAACATGGATGCAGTTCCTTTTAAGTTGTTGAGGCCTACTATATTCCGTAAACCCGAGATTAATCGTTCGATTAAAACAACAACTGGATCCATGTTATAATTAGGGTATTTATGATAAATATAGGCTGTGTACACTACACGATTTAAAGCATCAAAACAAAAACAGTGTACAGCAGTGCAATACAATGTAATACAGAGTACAACAGTCTAATACAATGTAATACAGTGTACAACAGTTTATACAGTGTACAACAGTGTAATACAATGTAATACAGTGTACAACAGTTTATACAGTGTACAACAGTGTAATACAATGTAATACAGTGTACAACAGTTTAATATTATGTACAACAATGTAATACATTGTAATACAGTGTACAACAGTTTATACTGTGTACAACAGTGTAGTACAATGTAATACAGTGTACAACAGTTTATACTGTGTACAACAGTGTAGTACAATGTAATAAAGTGTACAACAGTTTAATACAGTGTACAACAATGTAATACAGTGTATAAAGTGAATACATCGCAACATGTTTTGCTACACTCTAATACAGTGTGCAACAGTATGATACACTGTAATACAGTGTACAACAGTGTAATACAGTGTACAACAGTCTAATACAGTGTACAACAGTGTGATACATTTTAATACAGTGTACAACAGTGTAATACAATGAAATACAGTGTACAACAGTGTGATACATTGTAATGTTTTCTACAACTGTGTATTTAGGTGCAGAACAGTGTAATACAATGCAATATAGTTTAAAACATTGTAATTCAGTGTACAACTGTGTAATTTATTGTACAGCACTGTAATACAGTGTACAATAGTGTACAACAGTGTAATATAGTCTACAACATTGCAATACAATATAATAGTGTTCACTAGTGTAGTACAGTGTACTATAGGGTAATACAGTGTAAACAGTGTAATACAGTGTACAACAGTATAATACAATGTGCAACAGTGTAATACAGGGTAATACTGTGTACTACAGTGTAATACAAGGTAAAACAGTGTAATACAGTGTTCAACAGTATAATACGATGTGCAACAGTGTAATACAGGGTAATACTGTGTACTAAAGTGTAATACAAGGTAAACAGTGTAATACAGTGTTCAACAGTATAATACAATGTGCAACAGTGTAATACAAGGTAATAGTGTCTACTACAGTGTAATACAAGGTAATAGTGTCTACTACAGTGTAATACAAGGTAAAACTGTGTAATACAGTGTACAACAGTGTTACAGAGTAAAACAGTGTAATGCAGTGTACAACAGTGTAATACAGGGTAAAACTGTGTACAACAGTGTAATACTGTGTAATACGGTGTACAACATTTTAATACACGGTAAAACAATGTAATACAGTGTGCAACAGTGTAATACAATCTACAACAGTATAATTCAGTGTACAACAGTGTAATACAGGGTAAAACAATGTGTTACAGAACACAACAATGTAATGCTGTGTACTGCAGTGTAATACAGTACACAACATTGTAATACAGGGTAAAACAGTGTAATACCGTGTACAACAGTGTAATGCAGGGCAATACTGTGGACAACAGTGTAATACAGGGTAAAACAGTGTAATACTGTGTACAACAATGTAATACAGTGTACAACAGTATATAGAGTGTACGCAGTGTAATACAGTACACACAATGTAATACAGTGTACAACAGTAATACAGTACACAATTGAATTGAATTGAATTGAATAATTGATTTGCATTGTAAACCTTTGGTTTAAAGAGCCCATATACATGAAATAGGGTCATATTTAGGTTGTAAGGGTCTCCAAAACAGTCTAATATGCATGCAAGGTCAAACAACACTTTGATGGTCTTATAATCTGCATTTATTTTTACCTAATTATCCCAACGACTCCCATATGAATCGTCCAGCGATTCATTTGTTCCCAAACCCCTCCTCAGCGCGAAGTAATTTGCGCTGATTGGACTGATGACAGCCTGCTGCGATTGGTCGACAACACTGACAGGCTTCAGCGCGAGACAGAGTGAAATGCCCAGCAGATAATCAACAATATTAAAGTAGTCACAGTGCACACACGCTTCATAGTGGATTTTGGCTGCCAGTGGGTGAATGTAAATACAGACGATGGACTAGAATATGACGACTAACTATTTTATTGAGCAAAAACTCCAAGAACTGGCGAGGAGATCTCCTAGCCCGTCACAGTCTACATGCTCTTTTCACACACACACACACACACAGGGCCGGCTTGTCCAGAATAGAGATGGCACGGCGGCGTCGGCGACACCTCCCTCACCACCCACATCCTCAGTCCTATCCGCGAATACCCCCCCCCCCCCTTCAATTTCAACCGCGACCCCCCCCGGTCATCACTTTACTAACGGTCCCTTTCGTTTTCAATAGGGTTGAAGGCGGGTGATCATACTTTGCCTAGAGCTTTACCCTGCTCAGAGGAGACGCACACACACACACACACACACACACACACACACATTATTCTCCTAAGAGGAGACACCACACATTACACTTCTCCCCGAGGACACGACACACACGCCTAGAGCGCCAGTTCAGCTTGCTGTGTGCAATTTAGACACCTCAACTCGATCCTGAGCTGAACTATTTTGAAACTTGACCGTTGCATGCGTGTAGGAATAGCTGGCGATCCGTAAACAAAGCGCACGCGTTGCGTTTTCAACGTGGTTTTACACACGATATGAGAATATAAAGAGTTAACCTGATACAGTACACGCGGTTACAAGTAACAAAACACAACTAAATACATCATGTGTAAGCTAGAGTAAACGAGCAACAGTTTTAATCACACGTACTCACACTGGTGAAATGGGGGTAGATTCATGATGCACTGATCCATGTTCTGACAGTCTTTACTGATCCTTCCTTTAACAAACCAATGAAGTCTTCTTGTAGCATGTAGTTTCCAGAAGCACTCGGCTGGGCTATATTGCTGTGTTTCATCTTTGATTAGACTGTGAATATCCATCTGCACAGCGTGACTTCATTCGACCGGTGTCTGTCTGTGTGTCTGTGTGTGTGTGTGGGGGGGGGGGTGTCTGTTAGTGGGCGGGGCCGCAGGTTTCAAATGTCCCGGGTTTGCGCGCTCAACTACTTGTGTTTCGTAGCCGCGTCATCACGAAACACCTAATGACTCGTTATCAAGACGACTCGTTTGAAGCACTATGAGTCGACTCTTTTATAGATGAATCAATAGTTTTAAACACTGTACACTTACAGATTTAAGCCTTAGCTGGATATTTCACTTCACTTAGAGCTGTGTTACACTACATGGAAGGGCATTTTCAAAAACCCATAACATGGGCTCTTTAACCATTGGTTGCATGTATATTTTAGTGGCCTTACCTAATATGTACTTACCCTGAAATTAATCATTTGTTACAATGTACTTATTGTGTAATAAATGCAGCTTTACATTGTATTTATTCTTGATTAAATACCTGCATGTTATTACATCTGTAATTAAATTCAGTATTTGCATCTTAATTACCTACTCTTATTTAACCCAACACTAAACTCACCCATACCACCAAACCTGTCCCTAACCCAACCTGTATCCCACCTCAAAGTGTTCTGCAATACATTATCAACAAAGTAAGCACTGTATCTATATTTGATGCAAGTGCGCAGTAGTTAAGGCCACTTAAAATGAACCCTTTCCACATCTCTGTGTTTCTCAGCAGCAGAAGTGGTCATAGTGGTAAACTCAGAGCGCAGTGAATGGGAGAGTACACAACACATCATTATTCTACAATCCTATTAGCTAAAATAATAAGAGAAAACCTCCAGGATGGTGTTATCAAGACTTTCAGAAAGAGGAAAACAATAGTGTGAGACTGATAACAGCAGATAGAGGAGAGAATAATGTCAGATTTACTGTCCTGCACCAATACACACTGCATTACACACACCTCACACAAGCAGGAATTAGTTTTCTGTGAGATGACCAAAGATGATAATATTCTGTCTAGCACTTCTCTGTTTGGGACAATAAACACTTTAGCGTCTGACTGGTGTTTGTGTCTGCAGTGAGGCGATGATGTCTCTGTCAGTAGATGAATGTGGACCTCATGAGCAGGTGGAGGATGAGTTCACCTGCGCAGGTGTGTTGCGGGAGGCCATTCGGGCGCTGCAGCCCACTGTGGAGCGAGTGTTTGGGGTGAAGCTGAGCATCGGAGCAGAAGAAGCTCCATCACAGGGTGGACAGATCTGGCTGCAGCTGCGAGGCGCACGAACACACGTCACCGCAGCAAAGGTCAGGCACTTGCTCACCGTTAACCTTTTGTGTTTGTGTTTTATTTCATTTTGACAGTTTTCTCCTCAACGCTTAAAGTGAAACATCAACATGCAGTGCTTTTCACTCAAAACCGAAAGTTCAGTCATCATCTAATGAGAAGCCAATGAGAAGAAGGGGGCAGGGAACTTTATTCTCTTAGACTTGCTGTCCTAGTCTTGACTCTTGTATAGAGCGTTGCTGTGTTTCGTGTATATACTTGAACTGTTGATTGTTTACTTCTCCCTTGTATATTTCGCATCTCTCAGCTGTTCGTGAAAGGTGTGGTCAATCAGGAAGCTCAGAAAGAGATGCAGTTCCCTGAAGTTCTTCACTGTATCTTCTGCGGTGCCAAAGGCCTGTTTATGGATTGCCTGATTAAAAATACCTCTGCTCATATAGTGGTGAGTTCTGTAGTGATCACTTGAGATATTGCGTTCATTTTTGGTTTATTCTGTGTTAAAAAGTTGTCAATACTATAGACAGCTATTCTAATAAGATGCAAATGTACCTAATTTGCATTTAGGAGTATTAGATTGTAATTGTTTTAAAAACATTTGACGATATTCAAAATTAAAAAAAACATTCAAGTTTTTTTTCATTTTAATGTAGAACGTTACCCACATAACTCCATTATGCTTGTCTTGTTTACTGTTGGTTGCTAGGTTACAAATACTATAGATGACCACTCTTGAAACTTGCATTTGGAAGTTTTCAAATGCTATTATACACTCAGTGGCCACTTTATTAGGTACACCTTACTTGTCCCAGGTTGGACCCCTTTTGCTTTAAGAACTACTTTAATCCTTGGTGTCAGAGATTCAACAAGCTACTGGAAATATTCCTCAGAGATTTTGCTCCATATTGACATGATAGCACACAGTTGCTGCAGATTTGTCGGCTGCACATCCATGATGCCAATCTCCCGTTCCACCACATCCCAAAGGTGCTCTATTGGATTGAGCTCTGGTGACTGTGGAGGCCATTTGAGTACAGTGAACTCATTGTCATGTTCAAGAAACCAGTCTGAGATGATTGGGTGCTTTATGACATGGTGCGTTATCCTGCTGGAAGTAGCCATCAGAAGATGGAGACACTGTGCTCATAAAGGGATGGACATGGTCAGAACAATACTCAGGTAGGCTGTGGCGTTGACACCATGCTCAATTGGTACTAATGGACCCAAAGTGTGCCAAGAAAATCTCCCCCACACCATTACACCACCACCACCAGCCTGAACCGCTGATACAAGGCAGGATGGATCCATCCTTTCATGTTGTTGAGGCCAAATTGTGAGCCGAGCATCCGAATGTGGCAGCAGAAATGGAGACTCATCAGACCAGGCAACGTTTCTCCAATCTTCTCTTGTCCAGTTTTGGTGAGCCTGTGTGAATTGTAGCCTCAGTTTCCTGTTCTTAGCTGACAGGAGCGGCACCCGGTGTGGTCTTCTGCTGCTGTAGCCCATCCGCCTCAAGGTTGGACGTGTTGTGTGTTCAGAGATGCTCTTCTGCAGACCTCGGTTGTAACGAGTGCTTATTTGAGTTACTGTTGCCTTTCTATCAGCTGGAACCAGTGTGGCCATTCTCCTCTGACCTCTGGCATCAACAAGGCATTTGCACCCACAGAACTGCCGCTCACCAACATGGAAACCCCACGCCAACATGTTGAGAACATGCAAACTCCACACAGAAACGCCAGCAGACCCAGCCGGGACTCAAACCAGCGAACTTCTTGCTGTGAGGCGAGAGTGCTTCCCCACTGGGCCATCGTGCTGCCACCTAATTTATATTAGAATGTAATTTTATGTTATAAATTCGACAAATATTTTAAACTCTTTAAAAAAAAGTAAGCTTTTTTCTACTTTGAGGTAGCGAACATTACACACTGCTGCACAAAACACACTTACAGCCAAGTTAGTTTGCCTCAGGAGAAAAAATCAGGGTGTGACATAATTCATGAACAATGTACTTTCTGTTTCAGGCTTCACAGATTGTGTTTTATACACGGCCGCTTCCAGAAACATCTTCATTTACAATACATGACATCATTTTCATTCAGATATTTGACCATATTTGTTACCACAAAAACTGATAGAAGATATTTCACTGCTTAAAATCATCTTTTAAATAAATAAACTTTTTTCTTTCTCTCTTGAAAAAAAATTATTGCTAAGATTAGAAATTATGTTAACAAAAAACTTTGTAATACATAAATAGCTTAAGGATGAGTAAACAATGCAAGAATATTCATTTTTGGGTCAGCTATTTAAATAACCAAGTTAAAACAAATCAGGTTTAGTAAACAGTAGTACAATTACCTTTGTATGAACAGCTTTATACAATCCAACATCTTGAAAGAAATTTACCATCAGCAGAACATTGTAGCTGGGTCAAAGGAATCAAATTTACTCCTGCAGCTTTAAAGAGTAAGTAATTGAGGAACTGTATATATATATATATATATATATATATATATATATATATATAATATATAATATATATATATATATATATATATTATATACATACAGTTGAAGTCAGAATTATTAGCCCCCCTGTTTATTTGTTTCCCCAATTTTTGTTTAATGGAGAGAATTTTTCTTCAACACATTTCTAATCATAATAGTTTTAATAACTCATCTCTAATAACTGATTTATTTTCTCTTTATCATGATGACAGTAAATAATATTAGACTAGATATTCTTCAAGACACTTCTATACAGCTTAAAGTGACACTTAAAGGCTTAACTAGGGTAATTAGGTTAACTAGGCAGGTTAGGGTAATTAGGCAAGTTATTGTATAATGATGGTTTGTTCTGTAGACTATCGGGAAAATATAGCTTAAAGGGGCTAATAATATTGAGCTTAAAATGGTTAATAAAAAATTAAAAACTGCTTTTATTCTAGCCGAAATAAAACAAATAAGACTTTCTCCAGAAGAAAAAATATTATCAGACATACTGTGAACATTTCCTGAATCTGTTCAACATCATTTGAGAAATATTTTAAAAAGAAAATAAAACTTCAAAGGGGGGCTAATAATTCTGACTTCAACTGTATATTCAGATGCATTAAATGCAATATAAATCTACATGAAAACAACATAAAAATAGCATACAAAGCAAGATCAGGTTTCAAAATAAAAAGCAATATAAAGGGTTTCTGAAGGAAAGCACAGCATCCAAGATAAAGGTTATTTGAGAAACAAAATTAAAGTCTACATAAAAGACAAAGTAAATGTATAAAGCTCAAGATAAAGAAAAACATCAAAACAAGCAAAATAAATAAATAATAAGAGCACAAATTTTATTTATACGTAATGACTAAAAATTATATAAATATTTTATATGTATTTATTAATTAATTTATTTATTTATCTAAATATAATAATTTTAATCATTATTAATATTTATACGTAATGATAAAAAAAGTATAGAAATATATTTATATAAATATATCTACTATTATTGCTTATGTAAATATGTTTATTATTATGGTTTATTGTTATATTAATATATAATAATAATTATTAATAATATTATTGTTTATTTTATTTATACATAATTGAAATGTATTTAGGGCGACACGCTGGCTCAGTGGTTAGCACTGTAGCCTCACAGCAAGAAGGTCGCTGGTTCGAGTCCCGGCTGGGTCAGTTGGTGTTTCTGTGTGGAGTTTGCATGTTCTCTCCATGTTAGCGTGGGTTTCCTCCGGGTGCTCCGGTTTCCCCCACAGTCCAAACACATGCGCTATAGGGGAACTGATCAACTAAATTGGCTGTAGTGTATGTGTGTGAATGAGTGTGTATGGGTTTTTCCAATGTTGGGTTGCAGCTGGAAGGGCATCCACTGTGCAAAACATATGCTGGATAAGTTGGCGGTTCATTCCGCTGTGGTGACCTCAGATGAATAAAGGGAATAAGCCGAAAAGATTTACTTATTATAACACCTTTAAGCACATTAGTGTATAGACAGGAAAGCAAAGGTAAACACAACACCTAAAATATGTCAACATGCTAACGACAATGTTAATAGTGCTGACATGAGCTGATTTTCCTTCTGTGGTCTGTGCTGTAGGTGGGTTCTCCAGGGTTCCTCCTAATCAGCGGGATGACCGAGCCTGTGGTGAAGGCCTTTTCCTTCATTGTGGACCTGGTGGAGAAGTACCGCAGTGGGCAGGGCGGCGTCCCGACAGCGCAGGGGCGTCCCTAGAGTCCGACGAGCCTTCAAGACACTGGTGGAGGAACTGGAAGACCGGCACACACTGGAGCTGCTGGCTCTGCCCGTCCGGGTGAAGGAGGCGCTGCTGGAGCTGGTCAGACTGGCCGGAAACACACACACTCACACACTGCAGAACCCAGAAAACAGACACACACACACACTTCAGGACCAGTCGACCTCACTGCAGGAGAACGGAGGAGTGCATGAAGCGTCTGATAATAATAATAACAACGCAGAAAGCTCACATTCACAGCAGCCACTGTTGGGTAAGCTACTTTAAAAAAGGGGAGCTATTACGCAGAAATGACTTTTCTAAGGAGTTTTAACCCAGTTGTGTGTCAGCAGTGTGTGAATATCTCCAGCCTCTAATGGTCAACATGAATTAATTGTATTTTATATAATCAGACTTGATCAAAACAGTCTACAGAAACACTCTGATTAACATTCTCTCATTGTATGATGTCATCAGAGGGGGAAATCCCCGCCCACTAGTGCCCATCTCTCCCTCATTAGCATAAACTGCAGCCCTGAGTGAGAAGCAGCCGTCTGTCCATTAGCAATTAGAGTGTTTGCGCTGCTGAAGATAATGTCAGCATAGACTAAGAGGATTATAGATGTGGAGTTTTAAGCCTAGTTCACACTACATGACGCTAAACATCGGCAGATCGCTGTGCCGTTCGCACTACATGACTTGATTTTGTGTATTTTAATCGCTGTAGTGTTCACACTACGTGACGCTACGTAAATTATCCACAAGAGGGAGGGTTACACACTACATGATCTGACAACAACTCGTTCGCCAACAGCTCAGTCAAGCTACCAAACCACAGCCAATGAAATTTTTAGGGAGGAGCCGTCAGAAAAACGGAATACTATTGGCTGCTTGTGTGCGGATGACATCACTGACAACGTTGCAAACTTTCAAGGGAGCATTTAAAAACATCGTCAGTCAGCTGATGCGTTCAATCGCTCATCTGCAAGGTTTAAGTGGATAGATGTGGCTTTAACACTAGCACTACCGAGGCAATCAGAGAGTTTTTAATTTTTGTAATATAATAACTTTTTGAAATAAAACTAACATATCTATAAGACCATGACGTTTCCTAATATCTGTGTATTTCTTTCTAACATTAAAGAACTGAGCATTTCTACCTTTAATTACCATATTGGTCAACATGACTGCTACTTTTCGCTGTGACTTTAAATATGCACGCATTTTATGCCTTGCAACTTCCTGCTAACTTAAATATAACTCTCTGATAGCAAAAACATGAATTTAATTCAGATATGTATTTCAAAACAGCGTATTCTGTGGTGCGAAATAGCTACTGT
Organism: Danio aesculapii; assembly: GCF_903798145.1. NCBI lineage: Eukaryota > Metazoa > Chordata > Actinopteri > Cypriniformes > Danionidae > Danio > Danio aesculapii. The sequence goes on from NC_079441.1 coordinate 1,447,977, forward strand.
TATGAAAGTGAAAATAACAACATAGGCTCATTCTGAAAACGTTGCCCTACAGACGTTTCTGGAGACCGCTAATCATGTAGCCGGAGGGTACGTATAGCTGCATTTCATTTTTTTAAACGAACACTACGGGGCGTTCGTTCGTCAGTCAGTCTAAAAGTCTGTCAAAAACTCAGTCAACAGTGGCCTCTGGTGGGTTTACGCGAGAACAGCAGGCGCGAATGGCACTCGCGAGGGAAATTTGAGATCTCAAAAAGCGTACACAGTGGCCTCTGGTGGATTTATGCAGAAACAGCAGGCGCGAATGGCACTTGCGAGGGAAATTTGAGATCTCAAAAAGCGTACAGAGCGGCCTCTGGTAGATTTACGCGGGAACAGCAGGCGCGAATGGCACTTGCCAGGGAAATTTGAGATCTCAAAAAGCGTACACAGTGGCCTCTAATGGATTTATGCATTTTTACGGTAATTGTGTCATCAAATATGATGGCAGATATTCAGAGCTTAATTTTAATATCTCAACAGAAGTTTTGAATGTAAATATGTTGTGACAATATGACGTTTAATATGAGAACGGTCAGAATGAGCAGTATGATAATTTAATAGTTACAGAATTCTAGTTCCTCTGTTAGTATAGCCGACTCTCGTGGCCGTGTTAACGCAGAATGAAGCGAGTGCATCGATGCCCATTCTGGCCAATCACAGACGTTTCTGTTGATCTCCTCAGCACACGGCCATTCAGCTCATGCTGATATGCTCTCTCATTGGCTGCAGCTCGTCACTACATCAGACCGCACGTGGGGTCGAGTCGGCCGGCTTCTCTGGAATATGCAGCACGCTAGATATTGGATTTCCGTATGAGAGGTGTCGGCAACGCTTCAACGAGCCTCTTTGTTGCGTTGTTCAGTAGTTCACACATAAAGAGTTCAGAGCGCCCGCAGATTTTTCCCCGATCACAGCTCAATCTGTCGGCGAACTCATTAACTTCCAAATCGGACTCAAATCAGGCTTAAAATCCTGTAGTGTGAACTAGGCTTTAGATGAAGCACAAATGAACAGCGACAGGAGTCTCCATAGACTGACAGAAGCATGAAGCACACACTCACACTGAAGCACACATGCACACCTGACCAGCACTGACAACACACACACTGCTGCTTTACATCTGTCGCACAGACGTCTGTAGCTCCGCCCTCTTCTGAAAAGAGCAAGATCTCATTTGCATTTAAAGCGAGTCACCAAAACGCCACAATTAGGATCAAAGCCAGAAAGTGTCAGTGTCAGAGAGCTAGGGAACGTTATTAGTGTGGTACACATTGTTCCTCTTGCCAACAGGGACAATCAGGAATGCATGATTATATGCTGTCATGAATCAAAAAAATCACATTATAATAGAAGTAAACAGGGCTGAAAAGGTTTGAACAGTTTGACATTTGAACAGCACACAAGGGTTAAAGTGTTACTATTCATTTTCCCCAAGGTTTCACCCTGGACTCAAGACATTTCCAGACTGCAGAGCCTCCAGAACCTGACCGGCCTCCTGACAGCAGCGGGTGCGGAGAGGAGTTCCAGCACCTGCTCAAGTTCTTCACCGCTATGGGCTTCACGGAGGCGGTGGTGCGCAGCGTTCTGGCCCGAACCGGCCCTAAAGAAGCCTCGCAACTCCTTGATTTAATCCAGCAGGAGCAGGACAAAACTGACCAGCAAAACCAGCTCGATTCTGGACAAATACACGCGGCGGAGAGAGCGGAGGCTAATCAAACTGATGCTAAACAGGAGGACTTTGTGTTGGGAGTGTTGAAGGCGGCGGCGGCGACCTGCGGGTACGCGGAGGAGCGTGTAATGGAGGTGTACGGGAATCTGCCCGAGATAAAGCCTCATGAGCTGCTCATGCAGCTGCAGAAACAGGAGCACATGCACACCAATGGGGTCGGAAATGGCAGCCAGCAAGCAGATTGGACAATTGAGCGAAATTCAAGGTAAGATTAGCTATATGACGGTCTCTGATTATATGGTTGTGATTAATTGACGAAATTGGACATATTTCGTCTTTTGAGTGCGCAAGTTCACTACTTCTAGAGGAGGCAACTAGAACAGGACGTGCACGCACTTCAGGTGCATCTAGCTGAAAACATCTCAACTTTTCAGAGTGATCAAAATATTGGATTGAACTGATTCATACAAAAAAGTCTCAAATTTAAAAATCTAAATTTTAGGCCTTAAAAAGTCTTAAATTGGCTGTTCTAGGTCTTAAATATATTTGCGCAGGTCTTATTTTTCCGATGTCCATGTAACGCTTCATCTAATGCTTATTTAAATTCTTTTTTGTTGCTGTTAGGGTTGGTTTTCGTGGTGTTGTAGTTCTTTATTTCACTAGTCCTAATGTAATTTGCGGCATTACAACTACAAATGAGACCAACATGCAATAGCCAATCAGCTTTCTGTTACTGAACTCGCGAACTCTGTTATTGTTATTGTGCGCTTGGCGAATGTGGCGTCATCGCTGTGTTTGCGGAGGTTTGCTTTGGGTGCGTGTGACATGATTTCAGCTGGCGGAGCTCACAGGATTTTTTTGAGACTCAAGCCAAAACTTTAATTAAGGAACAAATGATTTCTTTGATAACTGGAAAGGAATAACTGAACCTATCAGTTTACAATATACTGATGGCCTGTTTCTCTAGGCTTCAATGGTCAGGAATGTTGGACCATTTCTGCATTTTTTAGCTTATAAGTAGAGGACAGAAACTAGCCAGACAGTAGTGTGTGAATTGTTGAGCGGGCAAAATAAAATAAAAATAAACATCAAACACCAAACTTTACTGCAAAAAGAATCTACCTACGGGTGTTAATAATGTCAACTCAACAACTCTTTTGTTCCTAACTTTCTGCACCTGCGATGAACTATCATTGCAAGCTGATTGGATGACTGAATGAAATTTTAAGTCAGATTAGCTTTAAGACAGTATCACGTGTTCTTGTTGAGATTAATTGCTGAAACTTGAACACTTCTGCAAGTGCAATATGAATATTCTTAAAAGGCACTGTAAGGATCTGTTCACATGTTGCATCTTTTCGTGTGCACATTCTCTTTTTAAAGCGTGCACACATTATCGACACAATCGACACGTCTCACACTTTCCTCACATTTTTAGAGATAATATGTCAATGCCTCTTAAATCTTTCATTTAATTCAGTATTTTGAAGTGCCCACTATATAATTTTGATCAATTATTGAATATTGGCATATGTCTAGATCCTATGTTGAGAACCTGGACCCTGGGAGCAGAACCAGAGCCTCAAACCACGAATCCTCCAAACGATGAGCATTCCCGGGTCTGGATCCACAGTCAAGGGCCCGCCGCAGATGACGTACTCCTGGGAAAACATGACTTCAGATATTCACCCAGTGAATTCCTACAGCCAATCGCCTCCGAATAACAAACAGAGCCTGGATGTCAGCTCAGCGATGTTTTCAAATCACACACCCAAAGTGAAGCAAGAGCGAGGGGCTGCAGCATCTGTGGTGACAGGACCCCAGCGGTTCCTGGAGGGCCTGAAGAAACCCTTCAGTCTGCAGCTGTCGGACCAGCCTGGAGACGCTCAGCTGCGGCACGTCACCATCGACGGCAGCAATGTGGCCATGAGGTACATTTACACACCTCTACACATAGTACAGTGTTTTTAAACCATACTACAGTAAAGTATAGACCATTTCAATATAGTGATGTCATTTCTGCTTGTTGTCAGACTATAATTGTAATGAGTCCATTTAATCATAACTTAGCATTATAACAGCGATCATAACATTATTTATCAATATATAGTTCTTTTTTGGATTCTCAAATGCTACAAAATTAAAAATGTATAAGAGGAAGTACGTTACTACCATTGTTATTGTTTGCACCCCTTAAATTTGGACTATTAGTCTATTTTAGTGATTCTGTAATGGATATGGTAATACAACTACTATAACAGTTAATCTGTTGTGGTGATTCTACAGTTGCTATGGTAACAACAACAATAGCAGTTAATCTGTTGTGGTGATTCTACAGTTGCTATGGGTAACAACAACAATAGCAGTTAATCTGTTGTGGTGATTCTACAGTTGCTATGGTAACAACAACAATAGCAGTTAATCTTTTGTGGTGATTCTACAGTTGCTATGGTAACAACAACAATAGCAGTTAATCTGTTGTGGTGATTCTACAGTTGCTATGGTAACAACAACAATAGCAGTTAATCTGTTGTGGTGATTCTACAGTTGCTATGGTAACAACAACAATAGCAGTTAATCTGTTGTGGTGATTCTACAGTTGCTATGGTAACAACAACAATAGCAGTTAATCTGTTGTGGTGATTCTACAGTTGCTATGGTAACAACAACAATAGCAGTTAATCTTTTGTGGTGATTCTACAGTTGCTATGGTAACAACAACAATAGCAGTTAATCTGTTGTGGTGATTCTACAGTTGCTATGGTAACAACAACAATAGCAGTTAATCTGTTGTGGTGATTCTACAGTTGCTATGGTAACAAAAACTATAGTAATTAATCTGTTGTGGTGATTCTACAGTTGCTATGGTAACACAACAACAATACTAATTAATCTGTTGTGGTGATTCTCCAGTTGCTATGGTAACATAACAACTATAGTAATTGATCTGTTGTGGTGATTCTACAGTTGCTATGGTCACACAACAACAATACTAATTAATCTGTTGTGGTGATTCTACAGTTGCTATGGTAACACAACAACTATAGTAATTCATCTGTTGTGGTGATTCTACAGTTGCTATGGTAACACAACTACAGTAATTGATCTGTTGTGGTGATTCTACAGTTGCTATGGTAACACAATAGCTACAGTAATTGATCTGCTGTCGTGATTCTACAGTTGCTATGGTAACACAACTACAGCAATTAATCTGTTGTGGTGATTCTACAGTTGCTATGGTAACACAACTACAGTAATTGATCTTTTGTGGTGATTCTACAGTTGCTATGGTAACACAATAGCTACAGTAATTTTTCTGTTGTAGTGATTCTACAGTTGCTATGGTAACACAACCGCTATAGTAATTGATCTGTTGTAGTCATTCTACAGTTGCTATGGTAACACAACAACTATAGCAATTAATCTGTTGTGGTGATTCTACAGTTGCTATGGTAACACAACAACTATAGCAATTAATTTGTGGTAGTGGTTCTATAGTTGCTATGGGTAACACAACTACAGTAATTCATCTGTTTGTGTGATTCTACAGTTGCTATGGTAACACAACAGCTATAGTAATTGATCTGTTGTAGTCATTCTACAGTTGCTATGGTAACACAACCGCTATAGTAATTGATCTGTTGTGGTGGTTCTACAGTTGCTATGGTAACACAACAACTATAGCAATTAATCTGTTGTGGTGATTCTACAGTTGCTATGGTAACACAACAACTACAGTAATTGATTTGTTGTGGTGATTCTACGGTTGCTATGGTAACACAACAACTATAGCAATTAATCTGTTGTGGTGATTCTACAGTTGCTATGGTAACACAACAACTACAGTAATTGATTTGTTGTGGTGATTCTACGGTTGCTATGGTAACAACAACTATAGCAATTAATCTGTCGTGGTGATTCTACGGTTGCTATGGTAACAACAACAATAGCAATTAATCTGTTGTAGTCATTCTACAGTTGCGATGGTAACACAACAACTATAGCAATTAATCTGTTCTGGTGTTAATACAGTTTCCATGGTAACAACAACTACAGTAATTAAATTGTTGTGGTTTTTCTACAGTTGCCATGGTAACACAACAACTATGCCAGTTAATATGTATTGGTGATTAAGCAGTTGCGATGGTAACACAACAACTATAGCTTTTAATCTGCTGCGGTTATTCTACAGCTGCTATGTGAGAAATTCAAACAGAGACAAAATTCACATTAGACGATATAAACCTGATATAAACATTCAAAGCTTGCAGTTTGTCACAGAAGATTTGATAAGAAACTGACGTCAAAACAATCCTTGATCCTTTTAGGCAGAAGTGACAAACTTCTTTGGTTGTTTATATCAGGTTTATATCTTCTAAATGTGAATTTTGTCCGTGTTTTTGAACACACTAGATTATAGATATCTCTAAGACTAACACACTGATGCTAACGTCCAAAAAATATATATATTTTCATTTCATGAGACCTTCAAACCTGATAATAAGATGAGTAAGACTTTCAGTGCACTCCCTATAAATGACACTATAACTATCACTATATTCTCCAATGAAAACTGATATTGACATGGGGACAGTGAGACACGAATATATTGATGGACTAGGGAGTAAAATGAAACACACCCAGTGTAGTGTGGCAGAAGTATTTCCAGGATAAAGCACAAAGATAAATTCTGCTATTTTTGTGTAAATGATCCTTGTGGTCCACAGTCACGGTCTGGGGGTGTTTTTCTCCTGTCGAGGCATCGCTCTGGCCGTCCAGCACTTCTGGGCTGAAGGACATCGAGAAATCATGGTGTTCGTCCCACAGTGGAGGCAGAAGAACAACTCCAAGCTCAAAGGTGACGCAGTGCTCAGCATTATTGAGCTCACCCCTCACAGATCTCTCTTTTACATGAATATTTGCTTGACAGTAATATGTTCGTGCATTAGTCAGTAACAAAGACAAAACTGATCAACTCATCTAACAAAAGCACTGAAGATCACAGAACAAACATTACTACACACACATTAACATGCTGGGGGAAAAATGGAATTGAATTTTAATAAACAGGAAAAATCAAGAGAAATGTGAGAAATATCCAATTTAGTTGAAATTTCTGTAATAATCTGTTATAACTCATTTGAATTTAAAGGTATTCTCTTTCTATTCCTAAAGATGTTCGGTGACCAAACTCTTATTTTAACCGATACACATTAATCAAGATTCAGAGCAATCAGAGCAGAGTAGGGCCATCTGATCAATCACAGTGGAATATCTGACCAATCAGAGTGAATTAGGGCCCACTGATCAGAGCAGTGCAACATCATCTGACCAATCAGAGTGAAGTAGGGCCAACTGACCAATAATTGTCACGGTTCAGAGAGGGAAAAAAGGGGCGAGGACCCAAATGCAGAGTAAAGTAAAATTGTTTAATAAAATAAAACAAAAGAACAACAAAAACCACCCCGAGGGGGAAAACACTAAACTATAACACAAACAGAGAAACAAACTTGACTGGGTTGGCTGGACGAAGCAAGGCTGGACACAACAGGACAAGGAATTATCGACGACGAACTGGCACAGGACAGCAGACATCAGGAGAATATAAGCAGGAGAAATTAATACACAAACAGATGAACATAATTAACTAATAATGGGTAACAAGGAGGGTGGGACTAGACAATAGACGGGAGAGCACCTGACACAAAGAGACAACACAAGCCAGGTGCTCACATTAAACAGGACAAGAACACGCAGCCAATGAGAGAACTCATTAACTGAGTGTTCTTATGACTGGACAAACACTGAAGCACACAACAAAAGCACGCGACCAATGTAAACACAGAGCCACGTGCTTTCACAACAGACGCAAGACACGAGCACACGATAAGTGAACACCTTACCGTGCGCTCACATAAATGCAACGCGCATGTTTCATCTCAGCGCCAACCAAAACCGAAACCAACAAGACGGAGACGCTGAGAATGAAACAGCGCGATGCTGACGAAACAAAACACAAACACGAGTACAAGAGCGCGTGTCCCAAGGACGCGCAGACCCCGCGCGCCCGCGTCAAGCGGGAGCGCGCACGGTCCGCGCGCACCTTTGATGACGCGCAACCCAGACAATGACAAAACAAGTGCTCGACCCAAGCAGTACAGGACAAGACAAAACAGAGCTAGTGTCCGGACTCTGCCACCAAAACAAGAATTTACAAGACCAGAGTGGCAGAACCCTGACACTAGCCCCCCCCAAAAGGGACGCCACCTGGCGTCCCTAAAGGGAACATCCAACAAGGTACAAGACAAACAAGAAACAACACAAGACAACAAAACAGGCAACATCAACAAACACAAGACAGGGAAGTGAACAGGCAAGATAACATAAAGGGGGGGAGGGAGGGGAGCCAAGCCAGACCCAACAAAACGAACAAGGGAGGGATGGGAGGGCAAGACCAGGGAGGAACAGGAGGTACAGTCCAGGGCGGGACCAGAGGGACAGTCCAGGGCGGGGTTCAATGGGTCAATAGCCCCGGCAGGAAACCAGGGCTGAGCCGGAGGGTCCGTCCAGGGTGGTAGAGGGGCACACCAGGGAGGAGCAGGAGGGACGACCCAGGGACAGTCTGTCAGGGGAGACAAGGCAGGTTGCCTGATGGGAGCCAGCAGGGCTGGAGGCCTGTGGGGAGCCGGCGGGGCTGGAGTCGGCTGGAGTCATTGCCCGGCAAGGCAATGACCGGGGCTGGAGCCGGCAGGGCAAGACGTCTGGGTGGTGCCGGCAAGGCAATGACCGGGGCTGGAGCCGACACGGAGCGGCGCTCTGGGGCTGGAGCCGACACTGGCGGGCGCTCTGGGGCTGGAGCCGACACTGGCGGGCGCTCTGGGGCTGGAGCCGACACTGGCGGGCGCTCTGGGGCTGGAGCCGACACTGGCGGGCGATCTGGGGCTGGAGCCGACACTGGCGGGTGCTCTGGGGCTGGAGCCGACACTGGCGGGCGCTCTGGGGCTGGAGCCGACACTGGCGGGCGCTCTGGGGCTGGAGCCGACACTGGCGGGCGCTCTGGGGCTGGAGCCGACACTGGCGGGCGCTCTGGGGCTGGAGCCGACACTGGCGGGCGCTCTGGGGCTGGAGCCGACACTGCAGCAGAGGCCTTCCTCTTTAACCTCCGCTTCTGAGTGCGGGTCAGTCCTTGAGGGCTGGACATGGGCTGGGAGGTGGTGCTGGTGGTGGTGCAAGGGATGCTCTCCTCTTGAAGGATCACTCTCTCCTTCTGCTGAACCATGTAAGCAATAAATTGCTGGTATGACCAGCCCACCATTCTCTGGATCTGCAGAGGAAGAAGGGGCTTGTCCAGAGCAAAATTTAGGTGGGTCATCAGCAACCAGTCATTTAAATGTAGCCCCTCAGCTGCCCTACGGAATTTATCCGCAAACTCCTCAAGATCCGAGCCGCGTTGCTGCAGTGATTGCAGATGCAGGAACTGGGAAATGCGGCTGGAGAGGGAGCCATCTTTACTCCGCTGGGTCCTCATGTGGCCAGTTCGTACTGTCACGGTTCAGAGAGGGAAAAAAGGGGCGAGGACCCAAATGCAGAGTAAAGTAAAATTGTTTAATAAAATAAAACAAAAGAACAACAAAAACCACCCCGAGGGGGAAAACACTAAACTATAACACAAACAGAGAAACAAACTTGACTGGGTTGGCTGGACGAAGCAAGGCTGGACACAACAGGACAAGGAATTATCGACGACGAACTGGCACAGGACAGCAGACATCAGGAGAATATAAGCAGGAGAAATTAATACACAAACAGATGAACATAATTAACTAATAATGGGTAACAAGGAGGGTGGGACTAGACAATAGACGGGAGAGCACCTGACACAAAGAGACAACACAAGCCAGGTGCTCACATTAAACAGGACAAGAACACGCAGCCAATGAGAGAACTCATTAACTGAGTGTTCTTATGACTGGACAAACACTGAAGCACACAACAAAAGCACGCGACCAATGTAAACACAGAGCCACGTGCTTTGACAACAGACGCAAGACACGAGCACACGATAAGTGAACACCTTACCGTGCGCTCACATAAATGCAACGCGCATGTTTCATCTCAGCGCCAACCAAAACCGAAACCAACAAGACGGAGACGCTGAGAATGAAACAGCGCGATGCTGACGAAACAAAACACAAACACGAGTACAAGAGCGCGCGTCCCAAGGACGCGCAGACCCCGCGCGCCCGCGTCAAGCGGGAGCGCGCACGGTCCGCGCGCACCTTTGATGACGCGCAACCCAGACAATGACAAAACAAGTGCTCGACCCAAGCAGTACAGGACAAGACAAAACAGAGCTAGTGTCCGGACTCTGCCACCAAAACAAGAATTTACAAGACCAGAGTGGCAGAACCCTGACAATAATAGCAAAGGTTTGATTAAATTAGTGTCATCTGACCAATCAAGTAGGAGCATCTGACCAATCAGAGTGATTTAGAACCATCTGCCAATTAGAGCATAACAAAGTCATGAGACCAATCAGAGGGAAGTAGGGCCAACTGACCAATAAAAGCAGAGGATTAGACCAAGGTAGGGTCATCTAACCAATCAGAGCACAGTGGGGTCATTTGACTAATCAGAGCAAAGTAGGAGCATCTGACCAATCAGAGTGATTTACAACTCTCTGACCAATCAGAGTAAATTAGGGCCAACTGACCAATAAAAGCAAAGGATTAGATTAAAGTAAGGTCATCTAACCAATCAGAGCACAGTGGGGTCATCTGACTAATCAGAGAAAAGCAAGGTCATTTAACCAGTCACAGCACATTAGTCATCTGACCAATCAGAGCATAACAAAGTCATGTGACCAATCAGAGGGGAGTAGGGCCAACTGACCAATAAAAGCAAAGGATTAAAGTAGGGTCATCTAACCAATCAGAGCACAGTGGGGTCATCTGACCAATCAGCAAAGTAGGAGCATCTGAGAAATCAGAGTGAATTACAACTATCTGACCAATCAGAGGGAAGTAGGGTCAGCTGACCAATAAAAGCAAAGGATTAGATTAAAGTAAGGTCAGCTAACCAATCAGAGCACAGTGGGGTCATCTGACTAATCAGAGAAAAGCAAGGTCATTTAACCAGTCACAGCACATTAAAGTCATCTGACCAATCAGAGCATAACAAAGTCATGTGACCAATCAGAGCATAACAAAGTCATGTGACCAATCAGAGGGGAGTAGAGCCAACTGACTAATAAAAGCAATGGATTAAAGTAGGGTCATCTAACCAATCAGAGCACAGTGGGGTCATCTGACCAATCAGAGCAAAGTAGGAGCATCTGACCAATCAGTGAATTACAACTATCTAATAAATGCAAAGAATTAGATTAAAGTTTGACCAATTAGAGCAAAGTAGAGGCATCTGACCAATCAGAGTGAAGTATCTGACCGATCAGAGGGAATTAGGTCCATCTGACCAATTAGAGCAGAGCAAGGTCATCTGACCAATCAGAGTGAAGTAGGGCTATATGACCAATTAGAGGTAAGTATTTGACTGCTCAGAGTGAATTCGGGTTATCTGACCAATCAGAGTGAAGTTGGATCACCGAACAAGTCAGAGTGAAGTATCTGTTCAATCAGAATAAATTAAGGTCATCTGACCAATCAGAGTGAATTAGGGCCAACTGACCAATAAAACAAAGGATTAGATTAAAGTATGGTCATCTAACCAATCAGAAGGAAGTTGGACCAGCTGACCAATACAAGAAAAGGATTAGATTAAAGTAAGGTAGCAAAGAAAAGTCAGAGCAAAAAAAGGCCATTTAACCAGTCACAGCACAAGTAGAGTTATCTGACCAATCAGAGTGAATTAGGGCCATCAGACCAATCAGAGCCAAGTAGGGTCATCTGACCAATCAGAATGAAGTTGAGTCACTTAACAAGTCAGAGAGAAGTATCTGATCAATCAGAATGATTTAAGGCTATCTGACCATTTAGAGCACAGACCAATCAGAGCACAATAAGATCATCAGACCAATCAGCGCAGTGTAAGGCATTGTGAATTAGAATGAATGAATGTGTGAGATGATCATGAATCCTGAGAGGTTTGCTTGTAAACGGGCTTTTACTATAGTGTGACCTGAGCTGTTGTGTGTTCTGTGCAGAGAAGCACTATCTGAATGAACTGCATGATCTGGGTTTGCTGTCATACACACCATCCAGAGAGGTGGAGGGCAAGAGGATCATCTCATATGATGACCGGTAACACCATCATTCACACACAACACCCTCAATTCATCACAACACACACACAATCATTACTGTCTTCATTTACTCTCCCTCATGTGTTGATCCAAACATGTGAGACTTTCTTTCTTCATTAACTAGGTCTCCATCTGAAGGTGCGAATTAGATTTATGGCCAAAACTGTAATACTGCATAATACATTAGTGAATAAAGCATCCAAATGAGAAGCAAACGAGAATAGAATCATCACTTCCTGATAAACGTGCACAAATAATGGCCAGTGGTGTGGGTTTGGCAGAATAAATGAGCACTGAGTGCTTTTCTCCAGGTTCATGCTGGATTTAGCGCAGAAGATGAATGGTGTGATTGTGACCAACGACAACCTGAGAGATCTAGTGGACGAGTCGCCCGCGTGGAGAGACATCATCAAGAAAAGGTGAGCCTTTTACACTCATACTACACACTTATACTTGTGCAGGTGTGGTAGTGTTGTGTGTGTGACTGTGTTTTCTTCAGTTTGCTGCAGTATGTGTTTGCTGGAGATCAGTTCATGCTACCTGATGATCCTCTGGGTCGAGGTGGGCCACACCTGAGAGACTTTCTACATAAACACAACAGGTAAATAAGAACACGCATCAGAGGAGCTAGATCATCAGTGATTTGAGTTTAAACACCATATTAGATTAGAGTACATTCATCTTTTTATTGTCTTTACACATGTACAGTACAGGGTAACAAAATGCATCTAAGCAGAGTGCGAATATAAGCAGAAAGGTTAAATAATAACCAGTAAGGTCATTTAACCAGTCACACCACATTACAGTTATCTGACCAATCAGAGTAAATTAGGGCCATCTGACCAATCAGAGAAAAGCAAGGTCATTTAACCAGTCACAGCACATTAGAGTCATCTGACCAATTAGAGTAAATTAGGGCCATCTGACCAATCAGAGCATAACAAAGTCCTGTGACCAATCAGAGCGGAGTAGGGCCAACTGACCAATAAAAGCAAAGGATTAGATTAAAGTAAGGTCATCTAACCAATCAGAGCACATTAGAGTCATCTGACCAATTAGAGTAAATTAGGGCCATCTGACCAATCAGAGCATAACAAAGTCCTGTGACCAATCAAAGCGGAGTAGGGCCAACTGACCAATAAAAGCAAAGGATTAGATTAAAGTAAGGTCATCTAACCAATCAGAGCACAGTGGGGTCATCTGACTAATCAGAGAAAAGCAAGGTCATTTAACCAGTCACAGCACATTAGAGTCAACTGACCAATCAGAGCATGACAAAGTCATGTGACCAATCAGAGGGGAGTTGGGCCAACTGACCAATAAAAGCAAAGGATTACAGTTGGTTCATCTAAACAATCAAAGCACAGTGGGGTCATCTGACCAATCAGCAAAGTAGGAGCATCGGAGCAATCAGAGTGAATTAAAACTATCTGACCAATCAGAGGGAAGTAGGGCCAACTGGCCAATAAAAGCAAAGGATTAGATTAAAGTAAGGTCATCTAACCAATCAGAGCACAGTGGGGTCATCTGACTAATCAGAGAAAAGTAGAAGCATCTGACCAATCAGAGAGATTTACAACTCTCTGACCAATCAGAGGGAAGTAGGGCCAACTGACCAATAAAATCAAAGGATTAGATTAAGGTAGGGTCATCTAACCAATCAGACCACAGTGGGGTCATCTGACCAATCAGAACAAAGTAGGGTCATCTGACCAATCAGAGTAAAGTAGGGTCATCTGACAAGTCATAGTGAAGTATCTGACCGATCAGAGTGAATTAGGTCCATCTGACCAATCAGAGCCGTAACAGCATCTTGAGAATGACAGACTTCTGCACAGCAGCCAGATGGATTCTGAGTCGTTCTTCTTCAGAATAGTGTTCAGGTCACTGTGATGCTGCTGGAGGAAAACCTTTTCCGTCTCTCTCCTCCGAAACACACAAAGGTCTCAATAATGTTTAGGTCTGGGTACTGTGCAGGCCATGTAAGATGTTACCTTTCATGTCCATCAAACCACTCTGTCACCAGTCTTGCTGTGTGTATTGGTGCGTTATCATCCTGATACACACCACCACCTTCAGGATACAATGTTTGACCCATTGGGTGTACATAGTCCTCCAGAATGGTTGGGTAGTCCTTGCCAATGAACCAGCGCCCATCTAGCACAAGTATTGAGCCTAGGGAATGCTATGATATTACAACCCAAACCATCACTGATCCCCCCATGCTGCACTCTGGGCATCAGCAGTCTGGGTGGGATGCTTCTTTGGGGCTTCTCCACACTGTAACTCTCCCGGATGTGGGAAAGACAGTGAAGGTGGACTCATCAGAGAGCAGTACATGTTTCACAGTGTCCACAGCCCAAGATCTTCACTGCTGCACCACTGAAACCGGCGTTTGGCATTTGCAGGAGTGACCAAAGTTTTGGGTATAGTAGCCGGTCATGTATATTGACCCTGTGGAGCTCCAGACCAACAGTTCGAGTGGAAACAGGAGAGATGGGGTGCACAATTAACTCTGCAGTGAGTCGGGCAGATGAAACACCCTGCTCTAGAAATCTGACAAAAATGTATTCTTTTATCATATGTAGATATTTAAAGTTCCCTTTATTTTATTTATTTTTTGTCAGCAGTTCACCTGTTCCCAGCAGTCACTCATTTGCCGGTGTGTCTTCTCCGGCGTCTGCGGCTCCTGCTCCACGAGCACACACTGATGGCCTGCAGTACCGCGACTGGACACCAGGTGGTCATGGCCGGGCACAAATGTCATCAGCCGGTCAGGAAGTCTACGAGAGGTCGTTGGAGGATACGAGGAGGCTGCAGCAGAGCCTAGTGTCCATCTTTCCGGGTCAGGAAAGCGTGATTATCATGATATTACAGTGCCATCCCAACATTCGAGACATCAACCGGCTGACGGAGCTCATTCTGGAGCAACAGGAGTGAACAAAAACAACACAGAAAAACTGCTTTAAAAACTACTGTCTGTTTGGGCTGGGGCGATAAATCGACAGGTTGCAATTTGCGGATAGTTTCTTATGCTGGGTTACCAATAAATGCGATTTTAGAGTAGAGACGAAGTTATGCTGGGCACAAAAGACGTTAACAGCAGACAGCGCTCTAGGCTAATGTTAACAACAGACGGTGCTCTAGGCTAGTTTAACAGCAGACAGCGCTCTAGGCTAATGTTAGCAGCAGACGGTGCTCTAGGCTAGTTTAACAGCAGACGGCGCTCTAGGCTAATGTTAACAACAGACGGTGCTCTAGGCTAGTTTAACAGCAGACAGCGCTCTAGGCTAATGTTAACAACAGACGGTGCTCTAGGCTAGTTTAACAGCAGACAGCGCTCTAGGCTAATGTTAACAACAGACGGTGCTCTAGGCTAGTTTAACAGCAGACAGCGCTCCAGGCTAATGTTAACAACAGACGGTGCTCTAGGCTAGTTTAACAGCAGACATCGCTCTAGGCTAATGTTAACAACAGACGGTGCTCTAGGCTAGTGTTTACCAGCATTCACCTCTCTAGACTAGATTTAACAGCAGACGGTGCTCTAGGCTAATTTTAACAGCAGATGGCACTCTTGGTTAGGCTAGTTTTTAACAGCAGGCGGCGCTCTAGGCTAGTTTAACAGCAGACGGCGCTCTAGGCTAGTGTTTAACAGCAGACAGCGCTCTAGGCTAGTTTAACAGCAGATGGTGCTCTAGGCTAGTGTTTAACAGCAGACGGCGCTCTAGGCTAGTTTAACAGCAGATGGTGCTCTAGGGTAGTTTAACAGCAGACGGCGCTCTAGGCTAGTTTAACAGCAGATGGTGCTCTAGGCTAGTGTTTAGCAGCAGACGGCGCTCTAGGGTAGTTTAACAGCAGACGGCGCTCTAGGCTAGTTTAACAGCAGATGGTGCTCTAGGCTAATTTAACAGCAGACGGCGCTCTAGGGTAGTTTAACAGCAGACGGCGCTCTAGGCTAGTTTAACAGGAGACGTTGCTCTAGGCTAGTTTAACAGCAGACGGCGCTCTAGTCTAGTTTTAACAGCAGACGATGCTCTAGGCTAGTGTTTAACAGCAGATGGCGCTCTAGGCTAGTGTTTATCAGCAGACGGCGCTCTAGTCAAGTTTTAACAGCAGACGGCGCTCTAAACTAGTGTTTACCAGCAGACGGTGCTCCAGGCTAGTTTAACAGCAGATGGCACTCTTAGTTAGTTTTAACGGCAGGCGGCGCTCTAGGCTAGTTTAACAGCAGACGGCGCTCTAGACTAGATTAACAGCAGACGGCGCTCTAGGCTAGTGTTTAACAGCAGACGGCGCTCTAGGCTAGTGTTTAACAGCAGACGGCGCTCTAGGCTAGTTTTTAACAGCAGACGGCGCTCTAGGCTAGTTTAACAGCAGACGGCGCTCTAGGCTAGTGTTTAACAGCAGACGGTGCTCTAGGCTAGTGTTTAACAGCAGACGGCGCTCTAGGCTAGTGTTTAACAGCAGACGGTACTCTAGACCAGATGTACCAGCAGATGGCGCTCTGGACTAGATTTAAGAGCAGATGGCAATCTAGTCTAGTTTTTACAGCAGATGGTGCTCTAAGCTAGTTTTACCAACAGACGGCACTCTACGATAGTTTTTTAGCCAAACACTCAGATAGTGCTTGGAGAAATTAGGCTTTTCAAAGCTTCGAAACAACTGATCCAATGATTTTGAACATTCAAAACACCACATGGGAGGGACCTGCTAGTCAGATATAATCTATCAAAAGTAATTAGCTAATTCTCTAATTTCATTAAATATTAAGTGTAATATGTGCACTTTTTTTAAATTTCAGGACTTATATTGTTTGTTCCATGGTGGGCTTTGCTAAACAGGACATTAAGAGACTATTAGCTACTACTGTACATTTAGATTTTACAAATGTCATATTAAAATAGTCTACAAACTCTGTTTAAAACTGTTAAAGTTGTTTACTGATTCACCACTCGGGGGCGATCTGAGCAAACCAGTGTATTTATGGTTTTACTGAAATCATTACCCCCATTTTATTATTTATTTTAGGATCAAGTGTTGTGTGTAAAGCAAACAGCGCCATCTGTTGGCAAAAACTGAGTTCAGAATCTATTGTTTAATTGCAACACATTCAGACAATCTGAGAGAATAATTGCAGAATAATTTCCCAATTCGATTTATCGCCACAGCTCTACCGCCTGCATTGTAATGTGTTTTCAATTTTAGATCATTCATACAGTCAGTGAGTGTGTGCTGTGTTTATGCTTTTGATCTATATTTGCACATTTATGCTTTTTTCTCCATTTTAAATGGTAATATACGTTTGTTAATTATAGTAATTTTAACTTATTTTCATGATTGTGAAAAATGATGTGTTGCAGAGACCAAAACTGAATGTCTTTAAGAATTTAATGTTTTTCTCAAGTTCTTCAGGGACGACGAGTGGAATTGTCACTATATTGTCTTGTTTACATTTTGTATTTTGTTATACTTGTGTCGTGTTTAATAGTGTGCAGTGCCAAATTGCATATCAAGTTAGTTCTAAATGTTTTTAAACCTTTACTATTGGTAAAAAAGATGGTAATAAATGGTAATAAAATAAAATGGTGAAAAAAATAACTTATTTTTGTGAACTGCGGATAATGGCTTCATATTTCGAATTAAGTTTTATAAGTTTAAATTTTATTTTTTAAGTTTAAATAAAATAAGAGCTTAAGAGTATGACGTGTTCACTTTAAATGTGTTTCTTGTCTGTTTTGTAATGTATTTTGTGAGCAATCTTTTATTGAAACTGCTTTTCAGTGTAAATATATAAATAAAGATGGCTAATTTTGTGTAGCAGGCCTTTTTTTATTACTCACCCAGATTTTAAATGGTGATACATTTGAATTGTGTGTGATTTATTATTGTTATTGCTTAAAAAATTCATTGGTAATTTAATCAACATCAGTATTGTGTGACTACATATAGCAGGGGTCACCAAACTTGTTCCTGGAGGGCCGGTGTCCTGCAGATTTTAGCTCCAACCCTAATCAAACACACCTGAATGAGCTAATCAAGGTCTTACTAGGTATACTTGAAACACCCAGCCAGGTGTGTTGAGGCAAGTTGGAGCTAAACCCTGCAGGGACACCGGCCCTCCAGGACCGAGATTGGTGACCCCTGACATATCGTGTAGATTTACATCAGCTTACCACAGCTTTATCATCTCACAACAAAAACATGCAGAATTTCAATTTGGCTTTTTAACTGATTTGTTAGATATAAACTCTACGCTAGTGGTCATAAATATACTAGATATCGCGTATCGCCGTCATATTACAGGGTAGAGCTCCATAGATTACACTGTTATGACCCATACAAAAAGAGTCATTCCCAAATGAATCAATGAATTGACTCATAGACATACACTGAACACTACCCTTCCTGTACCAAGATGGCGGCTCTATTGACGCATTCATTCAAAAAGACAACAATATAGCCTACACGACATCTAGTGTATATATCTATGGCTAGCGAGTTCCACTATATTAAGACCAATTAAATGTTTAAAAAAATAAGCATTAATCAGATATAAAACAAAGACTATCATGACAAAACATGATTTATTATTTACTGTCAGTAAATGAGAACCCAACTGGAAAATATCATTAAAATACACACCAAAAATCTAAACCTTTTATTTTATGCTAAATATAATGTAAAGATATCTTATATTTAGATATTTATTTCCAATATAATAGGGTATATGCACAGCTTACGTTTCTTTCCATACCGATAAACTTCAGGTGAACGGTTAATGTGACTTTTTTCAATTTTATCTGGTTCCTTTTACAGCATCGATGTTGTAATGTAATTAAAATACAAGTTATTGAGTGTAAAATGAGATGAAAAGCCGTCTGGGTCAGCAGTCTAGCACTGAAACTCCATTGAAAATACTGGGTAAAATAAATTGTCATATTTTAAAGACATGGCGCAGAACAATGTAGTTTAATGCAGTGCTTCTTGTATATTCTGAGACCCACTTCATATCGTATATCAATCAGGGAGTGAAGACCTGACCTGAAACAAAGCTATTTTATAACGATTGTATACAGTTCACCAGAAGCATGTGACCCAGGTTACTGAAAAATTAAAAGTCCTTCTGTATACTTCTGCATATACACTATTCAATATCGTAAGGGTCCATTAATTTGGATTACATAGTTTTTACATAACCTAACATACTTACTATATAGAACTATGGGGCATAGATAATAACCCTTGTTAAGTTTTCCCGCCTTTTTTTTTAAAATCTAACCGACAAAACTGCCTATTACTGGTTTTCTAGAGCTCAACAACTGTCGATTAACACTGTCAAAAGGTATATTTATTTTCTGTAATGGTATGGTTCTTTTGGCAAAAAATAAATGTGACCACATGCTACATTTTTTTATAATGATATTCATAATATTTGTTTAGCATGTAAAAGGACACTATAGCCTATGGGGATCAATGTTGAAGCACGCCGGCAGTTGTCAAGGGTGTAGGAATATTCATCATATTAATCTGGGGTTGCCACAGAGGAATGAACCTCCAACTTATCCAGCATATGTTTTACGCAGCGGATGCTCTTCCAGCTACAACCCATCACTGGGAAACACACATACACTATGGCCAATTTTAGCTTACCCAATTTACCTGGACATGACTTGCGGGGGAAACCGGAGCACCCGGAGGAAACCCACACCAACACGGAAAGAACATGCAAACTCCACACAGAAATGCTAACTGACCCAGCCGGGGCGCGAACCAGCAACCTTGCTGTGAGGTGACAGCAATACCTACTGCGCCAACGCGTCACCAGCGTAAGTATGATGGCAATTTTACAGAACAATCTGCCATCAAAATAAACCCTTTCTATTGTTTATAACTGAATATCTTCAGTTTATAACTGAATGTACATAATAGCATAATTACTAATGTACAATAATTACTATTCTTTACGTTACCATGGGTAAGTTTAGGGTTAGGGTTGGAGTAGATGTTAATAAAACGCGATTTAACAGGTAATTCGATATATAATGTAAACATTTATCGTTAATAACGCAGGTTTGCGACACCGGAAGTAGCTCTTACTCGAATTCGCGCGGTTTTCGTATAAAAATAATCTCTTCAGTCTGGAGTGAAAACCCGCGAAAATCATTCAGAGTAAGGATAAGAAAAAAACATTTAGTGACGACTAAAATATGTGTTCGTTTACATTGTTGTGCTGTTCATCTTTAAGCTAATGTGACATACAAAATACAAGTGTATTTTTGTCAATTTGTTGAGGCTTTTTGATTGCTGTAAAACGTTATAGGCTACTTGGCAGCATTTATAGACGTAGTTTTACATTAGCTAACACTCAAAGCTTTTATTATCTTTAACTGAGTTAATAAAATAGTCCTGTAATTGTTGATTGCTAGTTCACAACTCCCTTGTAAAGAAACATTCATTTAGAAAATGTAGTAAAATTGAGGTTGAATACATTTTTAGACGTAGCGCTATTTCATGCTAACTGTTTTAGATAACAAACTGCATCAGATATCTGGTAATATTAATGCTAATTGCGGTAAATGGCATTTATAAATGAATAAATGTATAAAATGAATATTTGTAAGAGTTATATGGGACAGTGAGCTCCAAAAGTGGTAATGACATTTTACCCCAAACTAGCTGGATGTAGATTTGATCAATTGTGTTGTATTCTTTCTTATTTATACACATAATTTACTTTAATGTGTAGATTGGTTCCAGTTCAACTCAATGTCACTGCCTAAACACTAGAGGGAGCAGTTATACTAGATCAGGGGTGCCCGAACTTTTTCATGTAAAGGGCCCAAATCCAAATATTATTGAGAGGCTCAGAAGGTAAATATACCAAACATTAAGGATGCCATGGGTAATTTCCTAATTTATTGGAAAACATTGCTTTAAATCCTATTAACTAATGCTGTAAATAATAACTTATTGCAATGAAAACATAAACAATCACATTTATAACACAGAGGAGCTCAATGCTGAATACACTAGTCATGCAGAATCTGCCTTTGCCTTGCTTTGTCCTCTATTCATCAGTGATAATATGCACATTCAAACTAAATCTGATTAATTTACACCATTTAACTGTAGAATTTAATTTCAGCTAGCTTTTAACGATAAAATAAACTAACAAAAGGTTGCATTAGATTTGAAAGGACAATCTCTAAACCATCCCCATCATTCTCCCTCTCTTCTCAGATGGGATGGTGAGCCAAATCAAAGATTACCATGGGCCAACTTTGGCCTACGGGCCCCTACTTTGGGCATCTCAGTACTAGATGCTGATGCTACAAATAGAATATTAAAATAATGAAAAAAAAAACAGTCAGTAAATAAGAAACGAAGGAAAAAATGAACAAATTTAGGATTAAATTTCATAAACTATACAGCACATCTGTTTTAGTAAGTACTTTATTTTTCTATTGTTGCATTTTAGGGCTACACAGTATATCGTTTCAGCATCGATATCGCAATGTGTGTCCGCAATAGTCACATCGCAGGATATACAATGTTAAGTTGGGATTATAATCAACCAACAATTGAGTATACATGAGATTTGTGGAGTCACTGCAATGTGTAACCATAACAGAGAGAAACTTTAATATTTGCATGTGTTTTAAAGGAAAAGTGTAAATGTGTTTCATGAAAGTGTGAAGCATTCAGGCACAATAATGTAAAACAACTATAATGAAGAAATAAACGACTGATTTATTAATGCAATGATGACTATATAGTATAGGTCTCAAACTGGATTCCTGAAGGGCCGCAGCTTCAACCCTAATCAAACACAGCTGATGCTACTAATCAGGGAGTCCAAGACTCTTCTGAACGCCTCGATTATTTGGATCAGCTGTGTTTGATTAGGGCTGGAGCAAAACTGTGCAGAGCTGCCTCCAGGAATCCAGTGCGAGACCTTTGCTTTAGGATAAGCATGGGGCATATGTCACCCTCCACGCTGAAGGTTTATGCTGCTGTCATCTTCGCTCACCATGATGCGGTGAATGGCAGCACGCTCGGGAACCACAACATCATCCGGTTCCTCAGAGGCTCGAAGTGATTAAATACATATAGCGGGTCTGCAGAGATCCGTTCTGGTCTTTACAACCCTAGCGAGTTCCTCCTCAGAGGAGCCGGGTGCTTGGCCCCTGTACAATGTCTGGAATGCCTGCTTTGAAGAAAAGATTTCTTGAAACGATTGTATCTGTACCGGAAGGCAGTATCTCGAACTCACAAAATAAACACTGCGAGGGGTAAGCTAATATTGTAATAGCTTCATCAAGATGGTTTCTAGCAATCGGTTTTATCAAACGATTTGAGTTGCCTGTACTTATTGGCTTTTTCAGTACTCAGTTGGTTTGAGTTCTCTTCGTTTATCAGGCTTTACTGTGCTCAGATTGCTACATTTACTCAAATGGATTAATCTCACAGTACTCATTATGATTAGTTTTTGAACTTAAATGGTTTGTTGCCATCAGTTTCCTCAAATGGTTTGAGTTACCTTAACTTTTTGGGTTTCCCAGTGTAATAATATATTGAAATAATGAAAAATGCATGCAGTAAATAAGAAACAAAGGGGGAAAAAATGAATAAATTTAATAAACAATTCAGCACATCTGTTTTAGTAAGTCATAAAATATATATATATATATATATATATATATATATATATATATATATATATATATATATATTTATATATACATTTTAGGGCTGCGCAATATATCGTTGTGTGTGTCCAACGCAATTCGTAACTTTTTGATTTAGTGGCTAATTCGTACGATCTTATTCGTACGATTTGCTCATCCCCCAATGACGGTTGGGTTTAGGGGTGGGGTTAGGTGCCACGCCTCCTTTTTAAAATCGTACAATTTCGTACGACTGAACTCGTATGAATTAGCCACTAAACTGACAAAACGTCAAATACTTACGTTTTCTCGTGAAATCAGGCTGGTGTGTCTGCAATAGTCACATTGCTGCATATGCAATGTTAAGGTTGTGATTATAGCCGACAAACAAATGAGTATACATGAGATTTGTGGAGTCATTGCAACGTATAACCATAACAGAGAGAAACTTTATCATTTTGCATGCGTTTTAAAAAACATTTACAACTTTAATGAAGAAAAAAATGACTGATTTAATAGAATGATGACTATACAGTGTTATTTTACATTACTAAATGTCTGAATACTGTTTGACTTTCCGGAAAACCATAAAGAACTGTTTATTTACATTTTTCTTTGTAATTATTCTTGCACACAATTATTCTGCACACTTCTGATTATTAATAGCGTCCTGTACATATAATCATCTATTATAAATCTCTGTTCATAGCTAACACAACCTGTATATAATGTTCATAGTACATCCATCTGTAAATATCACCATAGTTTTTCTATAACTGCACTTTATAACTTATACCTGTATCCTGCACTTGCTGCTATTGCACTGCTGGTTAGACCTAAACTGCATTTCGTTGCCTTGTACATGTACATAATGGAGTAAAGTTGAATCTAATCTAATTTTATTTTTTATACATGACTCACACCCCTACAAAATCAACCCAACCAATCTAAATGAATGTTTTTTCACAATCTGCCATCTGGTTTTCATATCATAATAAATATCGCAGCAAAACAAAATATGGCAATGTCAGATTTTTCCAATGTCATGCAGCCCTAGTACATTTATTAATATTTACAAATGTGTTTACATGCATGCATTTATTATTATTTTATAAATTTTATTTCTTTGCAGGTTTGGTCCCTCATACTGTTGATGCATGTTCTGAACCAGTGTCAGAATATGAGGATGAGGATTCATAGAAAAAAGCACCATATTCATATGCAGAGGTAATTCTGTCATATAAACATTTGACCACCTCTGATTTCTCTACTATACAGTTGCATCTGTGAGGGGGAATTAGCATGCACACATATGCAAATGAGAAGCAACCTGTGACGAAAATAAATGTAAATAGGCTTATTTATCATAACAGGAAATATAATGCAGTGGAAAAGATGAGGGGTTTACCTCCTTACTAATTTACATTAGTGTGGGCATCTGTGTTTAATGCTTAACTAGGTTAATCATCAGTAAAATGTGTGTGGATACCTTGACTTTCTTTAAAACCATCTGCACAACAGAGGGAAAATCTTTCCAATAATGACCAGTCATCATAACTTAAAGTATAAAAGAAGGTCGGTGTCCAGAGTTGTTTGCTTTCCAACATTAATTAAAAAAATAAAAATTTGAAGGGAAAATAGCTGTTTTGGAAGAACATAAAAGGTCATTTGTTTAGGGAGTTTAATATTATTTATGATTAATTAGTTTAAAAATATACACTTATTATTAAGATGTTTTATAATGTTGTGCAGGTAATGTAATATAACATTTAAATGTGCTTAAAATGAATAACTTGTCTGAAAAAAGAAGGCTAAATATCAGCATGGAGATATTTAGAAAAATGTCTCTGGAGTTTTTGAATGTTCAGTTTAAGGAAAAAAAGTCATAGAGTTTCGCAAACATGTAAGATTGTTAATTTATTTGGGGTGTATCATCTCCATTATCATGAGAATATTATTTCTACAACCCCAAATCAGAAAAGGTTGGGACAGTATGGAAAACGCAAATAAATAAAGTAGTGATTTCCACATTTGCTTTGACTTGTATTTCATTGCAGACGATACAACAAACATCATTTAATGTGGTCGTCATGTAATTGTTTTTAATAAACACGTATTTTGATTTTGGTTCTGCAACACATTTTGAAGAAGAGTTGTAACAGGAAAGCTTTTCCCACTTTGTAATGGAGTGATTTCCAAATTTACTCTGACTTGTATTTCACTGCAGACAACATGAACACAAAATAATTGCTGTTTTGTTTAGTCAACTTCATTTCATACGTAAATATACATGCTGTCCTGTCTGTCAGACGTGCAACACACTCCAGAAACAGTTTTACAGGAGCAGATTAGGGCAGTAATCAGGTAAACTGGTGAAGTAATGATGTGATGTGAAACAGGTGATGGTGATTATGATTTGGTACTAAAGCAGCATCAGTAAAGGTCTAGTCCTTTAGGAGCAGAGATGGGCCGAGGATCGCCAGTTTGACAACAAATACGAGAGAAAATGATTGAAATTATTAAACACAATGTTCCTCAGATGAAGAGAGGAAGACATGTGGATATTTCAGCTTCAACAGTGCAGAACATCATTAAAGATTGAAGGAATCTGGAGGAGTTTCAGTGCGTAAAGGACAAGAGCGCAAGCCTAAGCTGAACAACCGTGATCTTTGATCCCTCAGGGGGCGCTGCATCAAGAATCCTCATTCATCTATAAGCCAGATCACCACATGGGCTCAGGACTACTGTGGCAAACATTTGTCAAGTACCACAATACAGAGTTACATCCACAAATGCCAGTCAAAACTGTACTGTGCCGAAAGGAAGCCCTATGTTAACAGTGTCCAGAAGCACTGTGCACTTCTCTGGGCTTGGAGGCATCTGGGATGGATCAACACACAGTGGAAATGTGTACTGTGGTCAGGAGAATCAGTATTTCAGGTGTTTTTGGGAGAAACAGGACTCTGTGTGCTACAGACCAAAGAAGAAAAGGATCATACCAGCAACAGGTTCAAAATCCAGGGTCTGTCATGGTGTGGGGTTGTGCCAGTGCCCTTGGCAAAGGTAACCTGCACTTTTGTGATGCTCCATTAGTGCTGAACAGCACAGAGAGATTCAGGAGCTCAATATGCGGCCTTCTTCTCCAGGGACGCCCATGCAGAGTTCAACAAGACAACGCAGAACCACATTCAGCACACATTACAGAGTCCTGCTGCAGAGGAACAGGATACAGGTACTTGACTGGCCTGCCTGCAGTCCTGACCTGTCTCCAATAGAGAATGTGTGGGGTATTTTGAAGCACAAAATGCGATAATGAAGCACCTGTACTGTTGCCCACCTTAAGACTTGTTTGCAGGAAGAATGGGACAGAATTACACCTGAAACTCTTCATCACATGATGTCTTCAGTCCCTAAACACCTTTTAAGTGTTGTGAACAGGAACGGCAACATTACAAATTGGTAAATGCTTTTTTGTCCCAACTTTTTTTTTTAAATGTGTTGAAAGAACCAAAATTGGAATACGTGATTATTAAAAATAAAAACAATATAAATCATGAGGAACACATTCAATAATGTTTGTTGTATCGTCTGCAATGAA
>NC_079441.1:1479207-1544207 GCF_903798145.1 Danio aesculapii
AATCTGATTTTGATGCATATTTTGGGAAAATGCTTTGAAAATGTTCGAAAACTCATCAACACACACTGTTCAGACTGACTCCCCTTTAGTTATGTTGGGGCTGTTTTTGACCAATTGACTGCCATTATAATCACATTTATTGATTGTAAAGCCATGACAGCAGATAATCATGTATTCTTGACTGCTGCTGGTTTTCCCTGATGGGATAAAGAGCTGAAATGTGTCATTTTTAATGTTACAGTGCAAAAACAGCTTAGTTTCTGGCATTTATATATGAAGTTATGTGGCGTACCCAGATAGCATATGAATGTGGGCCACTTTAGGCAGTTATGCGGCACTGGTGGTATTCCTTAGGCCCAGACAAAATGAGTGTGAGCCTGAAGTGGCCCACCTGCACCATGGCAAAGGAGGGCTAAAGATTCAAATTCATATATGGGCCATTTAAGGCAAAGATTTGGCACTTATGGCAAAATGTAATCTGAATGCGAGCCTAATGTGGCCCATGTGGAAAATGATCAATTTGGCCCAAATGATGGAGGACAAATGTGGGCCACAGTTGGCAAAAATGTGGCATAGTCATTTAAGGGTAATCTGGGTCAAAACTTTAAGTGGCTCACATGTGTAAGTGCAAATGTGGCCCAGTTATCTTAAGACATATGTGGGCCACTTTTGGCAAATATTTGGCACAGTTAGCTCAGGCTATTGCGGCTGTGAGCCTAATGTGGCCCAGAGAAAATATGGAAAATTTGGCCCAGTGATTTTATAACATATGTGGGCCAGTTTGTCAAATATTCGGCACAGTAAGCTCTGGCTAATGCAGCCGTTAGCCTATAGTGGCCCAGAGAAGAAATGGAAAATGTGACCCAGTTATCTTAAAACATATGTGGGCCACTTTTAGCAAATATTCGGCACAGTAAACTCTGGCTAATGCAGCCGTTAGCCTATATTGGCCCAGATAAGAAATGGAAAATGTGACCCAGTTATCTTAAAACATATGTGGGCCACTTTTAGCAAATATTCGGCACAGTAAACTCTGGCTAATGTGGATTTGAGCCTAAAGCGGCCCAGAGAAGATATGGAAAATGTGGCCCAGTTATTTTAAAACAAATGTGGCCCACTTTTGGCGAATATTCGGCACAGTAAACTCTGGCTAATGTGGATTTGAGCCTAAAGCGGCCCAGAGAAGATATGGCAAATGTGGCCTAGTTATCTTAAAACAAATGTGGGCCACTTTTAGCAAATATTTGGCACAATTAGCTATGGCTAATGTGGATTTGAGCCTATAGTGGCCCAGAGAATATATGGCAAATGTGGCCCAGTTATCTTTAAACAAATGTGGGTCACTTTTAGCAAATATTTGGCACAGTTAGCTCTGGCTAATGTGGATTTGAGCTTATAGTGGCCCAGAGAAGATATGGCAAATGTGGCCCAGTTATTTGAAAACAAATGTGGGCCATGTTTAGCAAATATTTGGCACAGTTAGCTCTGGCTAATGTGGATTTGAGCTTATAGTGGCCCAGAGAAGATATGGCAGATGTGGCCCAGTTATTTTAAAACAAATGTGGGCCACTTTTGGCGAATATTCGGCACAGTAAACTCTGGCTAATGTGGCTGTGAGCCTAAAGTGGCCCAGAGAAGATATGGCAAATGTGGCCCAGTTATCTTAAAACAAATGTGGACCACATAGACTAAAGTCACCATCATGGAGAAAAGTGTTTGCTTTAGTTGGGCTCTCAGCCCTGAACCTCTTAATGTAGATGTTCTTTTGGACTGCTGTAACTTTTCAGAACTTTGCTTGAAAAGTTTCTTCATTACAGCAAACAAGCCAAGTAAAAACAAATAGATAAATAAAATGAACTGAGGCACAACCTGTAATGAAATAATATAATTCACTGATGTTAACCAATGTTTAATCCATTATTAGAAGAAACGTGATAACATGCTTGCATGTGCCACAGAATTATGAAGGTTTATATGCAAAAGAAATTCTATGAGTCAACTTCTGCTCACAGAGACATCAATAATCAGCGCATGAACCTCAATAACCGTGACAATTAACAAAATGGACAACACTGACAAACATCACAAACAGGATACTAAAAGGGACTAAATCAACAACGTCAACATAAACCGCAGAATCACCAGCAGATAATGAAAACTGCAGCATCAATAAGCTATAGAATGTATTCATACTGCAATGCATGCTGGGATTTTTGTACTTTACCACACCCAGCAAGTGTAAGGTGTAGGCCGGATCTGGGCCAGAATAAAAGCAAACTGTGGCCCAGAATAGGGTCAGTTCTGGTTCATTTGCTTGAATTCTGGCTAATATGTGGTATTACTATGGCTTAATTGTGGCCCAGATCTGACAAACAGGAGCAGACCGCCCTAGAGCCCTCATTCCATTCAGTATGTGCTCCAGATGTAAGTGTCTGGTGTGGGCCGGATCTGGGCCAGAATAAAAGCAAACCGTGGCTCAGAATAGGGTCAGTTCTGGTTCATTTGGTTGAATTCTGGGTGATTTGTGATATTGCTATGGCTTAATTGTGGCCCATATCTGACAAACAGGAGTGGACCACCCTAGAGCCATCATTCCATTCAGTATGTGGTCCAGATGTAGATGTCTGGTGTGGGCCGGATGTGGGCCAGAATAAAAGCAAACTGTGGCCCAGAATAGGGTCAGTTCTGGTTCATTTGGTTGAATTCTGGCTGATCTGTGATATGGCTATGGCTTAATTGTGGCCCAGATCTGACAAGCAGAAGCGGACCTCCCAAGTGCCATCATTCCATTCAGTATGTGGGCCGGACGTAAGTGTCTGGTGCGAGTCGGATTTGAGCCACATGAATGTTGCTAGCTGGTAGTGTGTGCCACAGTATAAATGACACATTTCACCTATTAATCAGAACAGAGAAACCAGCACCAGTCAAGAAAGCATGATTATCTGCTGTCATGGCTTTACAATCAATAACTGTGATTATAATGGAGGTCAATGGAGCAAACACAGCACCAACATCACCAAAGGGGAGTCAGTCTGAACAACACACAAGGGTTTAATTACAGTTTGATTATTATTAATGGAGAACAAAACACAAAGGTTGTGAATGATTGTCTTCTTGAAGGAGTCTTGGTGAGAGCATGAGCAGGTTTGACTGTTGTAGACGGTGATGATATTTCTAGATGCAACATCAACAGAGGCTGGTGTGAGGATAGGGGTGTGTGATATTACAGCTCAGCTTCAGCACACACACCAGCAGCACTCCTTCAGTCAGAAGCTGCTCAGCGTCATTATTATAGTTATGTTTTCTCTGTGTGAAAGTTTGAGCTCTCTCTCTCTCTCTCTCTCTCTCTCTCTCTTTAAAGGGCTAAAGCAGATTCTTATGGTCAGCTCAGGATATTTACACTTACAGCGACGTGTTTAGCAGAGCAAAGTTCACTTATTACAGCTATGAAATTCACACATATTAATGTTGTGTTGATCTTCAAGGAAAGCACACACACAAAACTCACTCACAGACACACACACACACACACACACACACACACACACACACACACACACACACACACACACACACACACACACAAACATATAAATATAATACATGTATGTAATAATGTATGCATAAAATAAATAATAAATGAAAAACAAAAAAGTTAATAATTGAAGAAATAATTAAGTATAAGTTATGCATACAATTAAATAAAAATAAATACTAATAAATAATAAGTAAATGTAATGCATAACATTTACATGCATAACTGTTTATGTTTGTATTTAATGTTTAGGATTAGGAACTATTAATAAATAAATATAGTAAGTGTATATAATAATTCATGCATAACATTTAAATAAAATATATATGCAAATCAAAAGGGACACAATTGATGAACATGGGACGTAACACAATGTACACTGTTTATTAGATAAGTAAACGAATGAATGAATAAATAAATACAAATAATCATAATAAATAAATCTACAAATAAATAAATATAATAAATGTTTATAATAATTTGGATGAACATAGGACCTAACACAATGCACCGTTTTCAAAAGATAAACAAATGATAAATTAATAATGAATAAATATAAAATAAATAAATATTATTGTATTTAATAATTTATACATAAAATTGGCATAAAATTATTTGCTCTTATGTGCAGGGATGGTGTGGGAATTGATACTGATGTTAATAAATAAATAAATATAAACAATACATACATAAATAAAAATAAACAATGAATAAAAATAAACAATACATAAATAAATGTAAACAATAAATAAATAAATTTAAACAATACATAAATAAGTAGAAATAAACTGTAAATAAATATCAACAATACATGAATCAATAAATGTAAACGATACATAAATAAATATCAATAAATAAATACAAACAATACACAAATAAATGTAAACAATACATAAATAAATAAATAGGTAAATAAAATAAACAATAAATAAATATAAACAATACATAAGTAAAAATAAACAGTAAATAAATATAAACAATACATAAATAAACTATAAATTAACATTAAATAAATATAAACAATACATAAATCAATAAATGTAAACAATACATAAATAAATAAACAATAAATAATATAAACAATACATAAGTAAAAATAAACAGTAAATAAATATAAACAATACATGAATCAATAAATGTAAACAATACATAAATAAATAAACAATAAACATTAATATGCAATATTAATGCAAGCATTGAAATAGCATTTATATTTATGCAATACATAAATATAAATAATACTTAAATACATAAACAAGCAATACATAAACATAAACAATAAATGAATAAATATAAACAATACATGAATATAAACAATACCTGATATAAATAATAAATAAATATAAACAATACATAAATATAAACAATACTTATATAAATAATACATAAATAAATATATAAACAATACATATTTAAACATAATTAAGTAAACATAAACAATAAATAAATATTAACAATAAATAAATAAACAATAAATAAATATAAACAATACATAAATAAACATAAACAATAAAGAAATATGAACAATACATAAATATAAACAATAAATAAATATAAACAATATATAAACAATAAATAAATATAAACAATAAATAAATAAACATAAACCATAAATGCATATAAACAATAAAAAATAAACAATAAATAAATAAACATAAACAACAAATAAACAAACAATAAATAAATAAACATAAAACAATTAATATTAACAATAATATGAACAAATAAATAAACATAAACAATAAATAAATAAATAAATAAACAAACAATAAATATGAACAATAAAATATAAACAATAAATAATCAAAAATAAACAATAAATAAATATAAACAATAAATAAATAAACAAACAATAAATATGAACAATAAAATATAAACAATAAATAAATAAACATAAACAATAAATAAATATAAACAAGAAACAAGAACAATACAATATAAACAATAAATAAACATATAAACAATAAATAAATATAAACAATAAATAAATATAAATAATAAATAAATAAACAAAAACAATAAATATGAACAATAAAACATAAACAATAAATAAATATAAACAATAAATCAATAAACATAAACAATAAAAAATAAGCAATAAATAAATTTAAACAATATATAAATATACAAAAAAAATTATATGTACAATTCAAAAATAAATAAATAAATATAAACAATAAATAATTAAAAATAAATAATAAATAAATATAAAAATACATAAATAAATAAATATAAACCATAAATTAATATAAACAACTCATAAATAAATATAAACAATAAATAAATAAACATAAACAATAAATGAATATACAATACATAAATAAATATAAACAATACATAAATAAATAAATAAATAAATAAATAAAAAAAAAATAAATAAATAAATAAATAAATAAATAAATAAATAAATAAATAAATAAATAAATAAATAAATACAAGCACAGACAACCAAAATGGACAGGAAGAGGTCTATTTGAATGTGTGTGAATGATGTTTTGTGAAAGTCAGTGCTCTGACCTGACCTTCAGCACGAGTAACAGGGAAATAAGGGAAATATGGGATGCGTTTATGGAAAACAGTGACATATGAAGAGAGCGGCTATGCAAATGAGCACAGTTAGACAAAGAGTCAGTGAGGGATTGACGGAGAGTGAAGATCTGCACTCACAGGTAACAGTTTCCTCTTTTCCCACTGCTGTTCTGCTGGACTCGTGTGTCTGTGTCCGCCATTCTGGCTCTGGACTGTGTTTACATTTCAACATATATCTGTGTGTGGGTGTTTGTGTATGAATGTGTGTGTGTGTGTATTTGTGTGTGTGTGTGTGTAAGAGCGTATTTATATGTGTGTGTGTGAGAGCGAGAGAGAGTGTGCTGTTATATGTTTGTTATGTATGTTTTTGTGTGGGTGTGTGTGTGTGTATGTGTGTGTGTTTGTTTGTCTGTGTGCCTCTGTGTATATGTGTGTTTGCGTGTGCGTGTGTGTGTGTGTTTGTCTGTGTGCCTCTGTGTATATGTGTGTTTGCGTGTGCGTGTGTGTGTGTTTGTCTGTGTGCCTCTGTGTATATGTGTGTGTGTGTGTGTGTGTGTGTGTGTGTGTGTGTCTGTTTGTGTGTGTGCGCCTCTGTGTATATGTGTGTTTGTGTGTGTGTGTGTGTGTGTGTGTGTGTGCCTCTGTGTATATGTGTGTTTGTTTGATTGTATTTGTGCGTGTGTGTGTATTTGTGTGTTTGTGAATGTGTGTGTGTAGCTGTGTTTGTGCACCTGTGTTTGTTTGTACGTGTGTGTGTGCGTGTTGTGTGTTAATTTGTGCATGTGTTTGTGTGTGTGTAATGGGGTGACCAGTTTCTCACAGGTAGCCAGTTTCCTCTTTTCTCACAGCTTCTCTTCTGGGCTGGTGTGTTTCAGTGTCCGCCATTTTGGCTCAGGACTGTACTTCAATAGTTTCTGGAGATCTGTGTAAAGATCAAAGAGTTTCAAGAGTTCACTCTTAGCTGATGATTGATTATGAAGCTTGTTTGGCATGCTGTCCCGGGAGAGAGCCCTGAGCTCAGAAGATCCTCGAGTCCGGGGCTCCCTCCCGTTTGCAAGGCGAGAGGGGAGTTTGAGCTCAGGTAGATCTGGAGAACTCCCCTGTTGTAGAAGCTAGTGAACAGATAGTGATTGCTCTTAAGAGATAACATCTTACTAGGAGCATGTCTATGGTGCTGATTTGGATTAGTCAATTAACATAAGTCGCATGTTTTTGGATGGTGGGAGGAAACCAGGGGAACTCGGGGGGAAAACCACGTGAGCACGGGGAGAACGTGTAAACTCCACACAGAAAGGACCAGGACCAGCTGTAGTGGAGGGGGCAGGGGGATGGGCAGGAGCTTGGCCCACTCTGGCCCCAGATACCAGCAATTTTTTGTGATGCATTTGATAACTAGGAAAGCAGCATAGCTACGATGTGACCGTGAGCTTAAAAAACATGAGCCAGGCTCATTTACAATCCTCATTAAAGTATTGTGTTGTAATCATTTTTAACCATTTTAGCTGCATTCACCATTTAGCCAAACCACTTAGCGCGCATCACCAAACACACTTCCCTTTTATATCATGTCATCAGTCATAATTCATACAATAGAAAGTCTTAAAGAACGCAAACAGTTCAGCAGCACTGAGTGGGATAATCAAGAGATGAAAACGGGCCCCAATTACAGCATTTTTCTCATGAAAAGAGCAAATATTAAGTTGACTATCTGTGATTGACAAATCACATGCAGTTTCAGGAGTGACGTTCGTGCAAAGTGCTACATAAAAATCAAAAATATCAATATTTCGACACATATCCACACATTATATTATATCTTACATAATAAATCTGTAAAATTTACAGTTAAAAAATCGCAGCTTACTGAAATGTTGCTGACAATAGCTAAAAAAGGCATTGCTTTGAAATGGAAAACAGACAGTGATGTACCGATTGGACTGTGGATCTGGGAAGTTTGCATCTGTATACCATTGGAGAAGATCACATACTCATTGAGAGGAAAGGGTGAATTATTTAAAAAGATTTGGAATCCATTTCTGAATTATATTAAAACAGCACCACATGATTTGGTTTGACAAAATAGTTTTTTTCCACTGGTTTATACTGTATCTCCTCCCTTTTCATTTATTTATTTTGATTTTACTTATTTATTTTATATGCTGTGTGTGTTTTACTTTAGTTTGTTTGTTGCTTAGTTTTGATGTTCTGTATTGATAACTTTTGAAAAAAACAAAATAAAAAATATACAATCAAAAAAAAAAAAAAAAAAAACGGCAGCTGTGGTTGCCAGTACTTTACCGTTAAAAATACGGTACAAACCGTAAAAGTGATTTCTCATTTTTATGGTAAACTACCGTATTTCATTAATTTATAGCGGTAATGTGTCTGTATTTTGAACTACCAACATCTACACATCTTTTGTTACTCAGTTAGAGACATTAACACAGCCATATGCAGCTGGTGATGAGTAGGCCACACGGAATCTGCGTGCGCAGATTTCCACAGATTTTTGGCAGATTTCCACAGATTTCAGCAGATTTCCACAGATTTTCGGCAGATTTCAGCAGATTTCCACAGATTTTCGGCAGATTTCAGCAGATTTCCACAGATTTTCGGCAGATTTCCACAGATTTCAGCAGATTTCTGCAGATTTTCCACAGATTTTTAGCTCATCATTAATTCTGTTTATTTACTAGAGTAAATGTGTGTAAATCTATATTTATTCAGTTTTTATATTAATTACAGTAATATTATTGACTAATATGAAAATGTTGATCTGATTTATGTACAGTGCAGTGTGTACAGTCATATTCTCTGTCTCCTAGTAGAGATATTATATGAGAGACTTGCTTTGTTTACCAAATAATGTGAATCTTATTGCATTTGCATTTTAAACATTAAATAAAAGTTTTAAAGATATTATGTTTTATTTCTCATATTAAGCTTTTAGTTATGATACTGCCAAAATAATTCAGCAGAAATCCAGAATTTTACCAAAATACTCTGCAGAAATGGCAAAAAAACGTCCGCAGATTCTGTCTGGCCCTAGTCATGAGGAAGTTACATAATGAACCAAAGCTCATCACAATCAACTTTTCCCACAAGCAGAACAGTGTATCAGTGTAGAGAAGGTGTTCTGTGTCATTCACACAGCTACTACACACTAGTATGGTCACACACATCAAATTAAAGTCCTGAAATAAACATTGTTTATCAGCATTAGATGTAAAATAAATCTCTAATGTTCATCACTGATGGAGAAACTCCCCCTCCTGCTTAGTGTCAGATATGGATGCTGAGAAGGTGCACTCGGAGCTTGGCTAAAATATTTTGGATTAATTGTTTAGGGTGCTTGTTTTGGAACTGTGGGAGGAAACCGGAGGACCCGGGGAAAACCCACGCGAGCACGGGGAGAACGAGTAAAACTCCGCACAGAAATGTCGCCTGGTTTGGAAGGGAATTAAACCAGGGGTATTCTTGCTGTGAGGAAACAGTGCTAATCACTGACCACCGTGTCGCCGGTTTGAAAGGAGGGAAAGTAGGGTTGGGTAGGGGGGATGTTTCTTCAAGACGAAGATATTGAGATGAGAAGAGTCTGGTTATTTAAAGTGAGTTAAAGATCGTCCGATAGGATTATTAGCCATGAGCTGATGCTGGAACAGATGTGAACAATCATAAGCACGTGATCCTCTCCAAACTTCACTTCAATTATTATTTGTGATCTCCCTCAGTTATTGGACTTTTTAGCTGACAAGGGAAAAACACCATAAACACACTCACTAAACTGTTACTGTTCACTGTTGTGCTGAACAGTAGTGCAATACAATATTGACAATTCAGGATTCAATAATTAATATTGAATAAATATGGAGAATTGAAGATGTTTCAGCGAGCAGGTCGATGCACACACACAGAGCGCTATGATAAAGCATGCTAAAAGCCATGTGTGTTGATTAAAACCTGTTATATGCTAAATAAACTTTTGATAGACTATAAATGGTAATGCATTAGCTATCTACCACTAACAAGTAGGCTAATATGTGAAGATGTGCTACTCAAAAATGTGTTTTTAAAAAATACTGATGTCTATTTTGGCTCTGGTCATTAAATAATAATTAATAATAATATGAAGATTTTTAGGGCAACGCAGTGGCGCAGTGGGTAGTGCTGTCGCCTCACAATATATATATAATTCTTTAGGGATTTATATATTTATTTTATATATAATTTATAAATATATATATATATATATATATATATATATATATATATATATATATATAACGTTTAGTTTTTTTTTCTATAAAACACTGTAGAAAAATAAGATAATAATAGTATAAGCAAAATAAATGTTTTGCTAATAAATAAAGGTCTAAAATAAATAAATTTCTCTAGACAATCAGTTCAGGAAAAATGTCTTATGTGAGCCTTCAGAAAATATTCGGTGGGCCATGAAGTGAAAAAGGTTGAGATCCCCTGCTATAGAGAAACAGCTCTATAAAAACAGCAACTATTTCCAGTGTCTTATTGAAAGCATGTTTAATCTTTATAATTCAGCTTTGGCCAATCAGACATGATTAAATGTTATAATTTAAGAGAAATAAACTGTTTTTTATATTGTTTATCAACTCTGTTATGGATGAATTTATTAATATGTGTAGAAATAATAATAAATCATAGCAAGAAAAAATCTTATGGGTAGTTACTAAATTGGAACTGAATTGACTATACCAATGCTATACATATATATATATATATATACATACACTTGTTCGGCCCATCTGGAATGTCACTTGGCCCACCCTAAAGTTCCAAGCTATAGAGCCGGGCCTGTTTGTGTCTCTGTGAGGTTTGGACAAACGCTGACGTCTTTAATGTGTGTGTGTGTGTATTCAGAATGAGTGTAAATAAAGCCTTTTGTTGGCATTATTGAGTGACTCAGGCTTCAGAAGAGAATAAAGCAGACGCTGAGGTCTGATCCCAGATCAGTGGACCGTCAGCGATACTGCAGGTCTCTGATCAGGGGTCGTATTGACAAAACACCTCAGGGCTAAAAATAGCTGATAACCTGCTGAGGCTGGAGGAAATCTGAGTGTGTGTGTGTGTGTGTAAAGTCCAGAGTTTCTCCAGGTGTTTCAGTGCTGAGTACTGGTTAATGAAGAGGACTCGTTAATCCATCATCGTAGCTTGTGCACTACAGTGAGAAATCTGTGTTTTATTTATTCACACACTGCTTTGGTTTGGGTGGTTTGGCTAACACCGATATTACTTTGAAATATACATATTTAAAGCAGGGCGTCAAGGTAGCGCAGTGGTTAGCACTGTGGCCTCACAGCAGGAAGGTCGCTGGTTCGAGCCTCAGCTGGGTCAGTTGGTGTTTCTGTGTGGAGTTTGCATGTTCTCCCCATGTTGGCGTGGGTTTCCTCCGGGTACTCCGGTTTCCCCCACAGTCCAAACACATGCACTATAGGGGAATTGATCAACTAAATTGGCCGTAGTGTGTGAGTGTGTGTGTGTGTGTGTGTGTGTGTGAGAATGAGTGTGTGGGTGTTTCCCAGCACTGGGTTGCGGTTGGAAGAGCGTTCGCTGTGTAAAACATATGCTGGATAAGTTGGTGGTTCATTCCGCTGTGCCGACCCCTGATTAATAAAGGGACAAAGCCGAAAAGAAAATGAATTAATGTGTGTGTGTGTGTGTGTGTGTGTGTGTGTGTGTGTATGTGAGAGAAGTATTTACTGTTTCCAGTTTATCCTGTTCAGCTGAATCTGCTTTGAACATGGCATTAGTGTGTTTGTTACTTTTGTCCAAAGTAGAAACTATCAATACACCTGTTGCCTTTGTTCTTCTTCTTTTCTCTGTGTGTGTGTTTGCATGTGTGTGTGTGTGTGTGTGTGTGTTTGCATGTGTGTATGTGTGTGTGTTTGTGTTGAGTTGAGTTTCAGTAAACAGTTTTAAAGCAGAAGATGAAGTGTTTGTTAGCATTTGAATACTGTACTTTAGGGAAATTTGTCCATTTGCATGTGCGTGTGTGTGTGTGTGTGTGTGTGTGTATAGATATATATACTCACCGGCCACTTTATTAGGTACGCCTGTCCTGGGATTTTCACGCATAACCATCTCTAGGGTTTACAGAGAATGGTCCGACAAAGAGGAAATATCCAGTGAGCGGCAGTTCTGTGGGCGCAAATGCCTTGTTGATGCCAGAGGTCAGAGTAGAATGGCCAGACTGGTTCCAGCTGATAGAAAGGCAACAGTAACTCAAATAAGCACTCGTTACAACCGAGGTCTGCAGAAGAGCATCTCTGAACACACAACACGTCCAACCTTGAGGCGGATGGGCTACAGCAGCAGAAGACCACACCGGGTGCCGCTCCTGTCAGCTAAGAACAGGAAACTGAGGCTACAATTCACACAGGCTCACCAAAA
Source organism: Danio aesculapii (assembly GCF_903798145.1). Classification (NCBI taxonomy): domain Eukaryota; kingdom Metazoa; phylum Chordata; class Actinopteri; order Cypriniformes; family Danionidae; genus Danio; species Danio aesculapii. The sequence continues at coordinate 1,491,698 of NC_079441.1, forward strand.
CTGGACAATAGAAGAAGAGAAACGTTGCTTGGTCTGATGAGTCTCCATTTCTGCTGACACATTCAGATGCTCGGGTCAGAATTTGGCCTCAACAACATGAAAGCATGGATCCATCCTGCCTTGTATCAGCTGTTCAGGCTGCTGCTGGTGGTGTAATGGTGTGGGGAGATTTTCTTGGCACACTTTGGGTCCATTAGTACCAACTGAGCATGGTGTCAGCGCCACAGCCTACCTGAGTATTGTTGATGGCTACTTCCAGCAGGATAACGCACCATGTCATAAAGCACCAATCATCTCAGACTGGTTTCTTGAACATGACAATGAGTTCACTGTACTCAAATGGCCTCCACAGTCACCATATCTCAACCCAATAGAGCACCTTTGGGATGTGGTGGAACAGGAGATTGGCATCATGGATGTGCAGCCGACAAATCTGCAGCAACTGTGTGATGCTATCATGTCAATATGGAGCAAAATCTCTGAGGAATATTTCCAGTAGCTTGTTGAATCTGACACCAAGGAGGATTAAGGCAGTTCTGAAGGCAAAAGAGGGTCCAACCTGGTACTAGTAAGGTGTACCTAATAAAGTGGCAAGGGAACGTGTGTATATGTATGTGTGTATATATGTATATGTGTGTTTATATATGCGTGCGTGTCTGTCTCCATTTGTATCTCATGTTCCTCTCACACCCTCACACTGTTGCTGTTTTTACTGCCACATTATTTACATGTGTTATTCATTCAGCAGACTCTTATTCAAAGCTCCTGCAGTGTTTTCAGGCTCCTCTACAGCAGAAATGCAGGCGAGTCTGTCAACATTTTTGCGCAGTGAAATGAGATGTTTGTCATTGTGTGTGTGCAGCGTACGCGGCGTCCAAACCTGTCCTCTCCACAGCCTGACGCCACTGCTATTATTACTGACGCAAAACTACTGCAGACACGTTTCCATTACACACTTATACAGGCGAACACAACTCCATTCACATTCATTCATTCAGCAGAAAGTGTGTGCATTTATTTAAAGAGACCTACAAATGAGGATGAAAACAATGACATTTGATGGTATGAGTAGTTCCAATAATATAATAATGATATAGTTCCTGGTATAGTTATTTACACTGTAGTAAATATCTGTAATAATTAGCAGCTTGCTGTATTTTGTGCATCATGTTAATATTATTCCTCAGTTTATTATGGTGGCTTGAAAAGCCAGCATATTGTTATCTATCTTAAACTTATTATTAGGCTGGCTTGTGCAGCAAGCCAGACTACTGTTATCTTATTTAAACTTATTATTATTTATTTTTTTTTTTTTTTTATTATTCTTCTTCTGAGACTAAATTTCTAACTCTATCTCCTCCTAGAGCTTTCAAGCTATGACCACCAAACTCGCACCAGACCTCCGAACTATTCGGACTCGGATTGCTATATCTCCTCAGACTGATCCGACTTTCGGTTTTCCGAAAAACGTCCCGGGACCACCGAAAAAATCCCATAGGCTTAACATGGGGTCAAACTTTGTGACCTCATAACTCTGCGTCAGAATGTCACACAGACTTCTAACTGGGCTCATTTAACTCAGACTACCTAACTGCCAATAACTGATGAGCTTTAAACTTTCTAGCCACGCCCTAGCAACCACTTTTGGACCCTAGAAACTGTCCCATAGACTTCCATTGCAAAAGATGCTCATTGACTTTACATTGGATCAACCTTTGTGAGCTCATAACTCTGCATCAGACTGTCATAAAGACTAATGGCTGAGCTCATTTAACTCAGTCTAGCCAGCAGCCAATCACTGATGGCCTTTTAACTTTCTAGCCACACCCTAACAACCAGATACTGCACCCTAGCAACTGTCCCATAGACTGCCATTATAGAGGCCCAGATTGATATCGTCCTGCTGCAGTGTTATAGAGACATGGGGGTTGTTTTTAACTGTTCATACTGGCAAGAAGCTTTGATACATCATCAGTCTAAGCTGTCAATCAACTCCATAGCAACAAAACAGACTAACCTAGCAACGATATAACAGCAGCTATATCTCAGTATCAGAACATCGTAGAGAAGCGGGGGTTGGCTTATTTGACTCATGCTAGCACACCATGAATCCTGTATGGTTCACATGCTAGCAATGACTAGCAACATGCTAATTCATGCTGGAATCATGCTAGTAACATGCTAATTCATGCTAGAATCATGCTAGTAACATGCTAATCCATGCTAGAATCTTGCTAGTAACATGCTAATTCATGCTGGAATCATGCTAGTAACATGCTAATTCATGCTAGAATCATGCTAGTAACATGCTAATTCATGCTAGAATCATGCTAATAACATGCTAATTCATGCTAGAATCTTGCTAGTAACATGCTAATTCATGCTAGAATCATGCTAGTAACATGCTAATTTATGCTAGAATCATGCTAGTAACATGCTAATTCATGCTAGAATCATGCTAGTAACATGCTAATTTATGCTAGAATCATGCTAGTAACATGCTAATTCATGCTAGAATCATGCTAGTAACATGCTAATTCATGCTAGAATCATGCTAGTAACATGCTAAATCATGCTAGAATCATGCTAGTAACATGGTAATTCATGCTAGAACGATGCTAATTCATGCTAGAATCATGGTAGTAACATGCTATTTCATGCGAGAATCATGCTAATAACATGGTAATTCATGCTAGAAACATGCTAGTAACATGCTAATTCATGCTAGAATCATGCTAGTAACATGCTAATTCATGCTAGAATCATGCTAGTAACATGCTAAATCATGCTAGAATCATGCTAGTAACATGCTAATTCATGCTAGAATCATGCTAGTAACATGCTAATTCATGCTAGAATCATGCTAGTAACATGCTAATTCATGCTAGAATCATGCTAGTAACATGCTAAATCATGCTAGAATCATGCTAGTAACATGGTAATTCATGCTAGAACGATGCTAATTCATGCTAGAATCATGGTAGTAACATGCTATTTCATGCTAGAATCATGCTAGTAACATGCTAATTCATGCTAGAATCATGCTAATAACATGGTAATTCATGCTAGAAACATGCTAGTAACATGCTAATTCATGCTAGAATCATGCTAATTCATGCTAGAACCATGCTAGTAACATGCTAATTCATGCTAGAATCATGCTTATTCATGCTAGAATCATGCTAGTAACATGCTAATTCATGCTAGAATCATGCTAGTAACATGCTAATTCATGCTAGAATCATGCTAGTAACATGCTAATTCATGCTAGAATCATGCTAGTAACATGCTAATTCATGCTAGAACGATGCTAATTCATGCTAGAATCATGCTAATAACATGCTAATTCATGCTAGAATCATGCTAGTAACATGCTAATTCATGCTAGAATCATGCTAGTAACATGCGATTTCATGCTAGAATCATGCTAGTAACATGCTAATTCATGCTAGAATCATGCTAGTAACGTGCTAATTCATGCTAGAATCATGCTAGTAACGTGCTAATTCATGCTAGAATCATGCTAGTAACATGCTAATTCATGCTAGAATCATGCTAATTCATGCTAGAATCATGCTAGTAACATGCTAATTCATGCTAGAATCATGCTAGTAACATGCTAATTCATGCTAGAATCATGCTAGTAACATGCTAATTCATGCTAGAACGATGCTAATTCATGCTAGAATCATGCTAATAACATGCTAATTCATGCTAGAATCATGATATTAACATGCTAATTCATGCTAGTAACATGCTAATTCATGCTAGAATCATGCTAGTAACATGCTAATTCATGCTAGAATCATGCTAGTAACGTGCTAATTCATGCTAGAATCATGCTAGTAACGTGCTAATTCATGCTAGAATCATGCTAGTAACATGCTAATTCATGTTAGAATCATGCTAATTCATGCTAGAATCATGCTAGTAACATGCTAATTCATGCTAGAACCATGCTAGTAACATGCTAATTCATGCTAGAATCATGCTTATTCATGCTAGAATCATGCTAGTAACATGCTAAATCATGCTAGTAACATGCTAATTAATGCTAGAATCTTGCTAGTAACATGCTAATTCATGCTAGAATCATGCTAGTAACATGCTAATTCATGCTAGAATCATGCTAGTAACATGCTAATTCATGCTAGAATCATGCTAGCAATATGCTAATTCATGTTAGAATCATGCTAGTAACATGCTAATTCATGCTAGAATCATGCTAGTAACATGCTAATTCATGCTAGAATGATACTAGTAACATGCTAGTTCATGCTAGAATCATGCTAGTAACATGCTAATTCATGCTAGAATCATGCTAATAACATGCTAATTCATAGTAGAATCATGCTAATGACATGCTAATTGTTCTATCTATCTATCTATCTATCTATCTATCTATCTATCTATCTATCTATCTATCTATCTATCTATCTATCTATCTATCTATCTATCTTTTCGTACTTTTTAAAACTACTTTAAACTAAATAAACTATTACCAACAGACTTTCACAAGCCAGCCTCAAAGTTTGTCCTCAAACTTTAATAATCTAGTTATTCTTCTTCTTCTTCTTCTTCTTCTGAGACTAATTTCTAAGTGTATCTCCTCCTAGGCCTTTCAAGCTACATACTTCAAACTTTCGTCAAACCTTCGAACTGGTCTGACTCGGGTTGCTATATCTTTTCTAACTGATCCGACCTTGGGTTTTCCGAAAAACGACCCAGAAAAATCCCAAAAGTCCCATTGACTTAACATTGGGTCAAACTTTGTGAGCTCATAACTCTGCATCAGACTGTCCTACAGACTTCTAACTGGACTCATTTAACTCAGTCTAGCCAGCAGCCAATCACTGATGACTTTTTAACTTACTAGCCACTCCCTAGCAACCACTTACAGCACCCTAGCAACTGTCCCATAGACTTCCATTGTAAAAGACTCCCATTTACTTAACATTGGATCAACCTTTGTGAGCTCATAACTCTGCATCAGACTGTCCTACAGACTAGAGTCTGGCCTCATTCAACTCAGTCTAGCCAGCAGCCAATCACTGATTACCTTTAAACTTACTAGCCACTCCCTAGCAACCAATTTCAGCACCCTAGCAACTGTCCCAGAGACTGTGACTAGCTATTCTAACACACGCTAACAGTTTTAACATCCTACTGACATGCTAATCTTACTAGAAAGGTGCTAGCAACACGATAGTGACATGCTAGTCATGCTAGTAACATGCTAATTCATGCTAGAATCATGCTAACAACATGCTAATTCATGCTAGAAACAAGCTGATTCATGCTAGAATCATGCTAGTAACATGCTAGTTACATGCTAGTTAATGGTAGAATCATGCTAGTTACATGCTAATTCATGCTAGAAACATGCTAATTCATGCTAGAATCATGCTAACAACATGTTAATTCATGCTAGAAACATGCTAGTAACATGCTAATTCATGATAGAAACATGCTAGTAACATGCTACTTCATGCAAGAATCATGTTAGTAAAATGTTAATTCATGCTAGAATCATGCTAGTAACATGCTAATCCATGCTAGAATCATGCTAGTAACATGCTAATCCATGCTAGAATCATGCTAGTAACATGCTAATTCATGCTAGAATCATGCTAGTAACATGCTAATCCATGCTAGAATCATGCTAGTAACATGCTAATTCATGCTAGTAACATGCTAATTCATGCTAGAATCATGCTAATAACTTGCTAATTCATGCTAGAATCATGCTAGTAACACGCTAATTCATGCTAGAATCATGCTAATAACATGCTAATTCATGCTAGAATCATGCTAGTAACGTGCTAATTCATGCTAGAATCATGCTAGTAACATGCTAATTCATGCTAGAATCATGCTAATAACATGCTAATTCATGCTAGAATCATGCTAGTAACACGCTAATTCATGCTAGAATCATGCTAATAACAGGCTAATTCATGCTAGAATCATGCTAGTAACATGCTAATTCATGCTAGAAGCATGCTAATTCATGCTAGAATCATGCTAATAACATGCTAATTCATGCTAGAATCATGCTAGTAACACGCTAATTCATGCTAGAATCATGCTAATAACATGCTAATTCATGCTAGAATCATGCTAGTAACATGCTAATTCATGCTAGTAACATGCTAATTCATGCTAGAGTCATGGTAGTAACATGCTTATTCATGCTAGAAACATGCTAGTAACATGCTAATTCATGCTAAAATCATGCTAGTAACATGCTAATTCATGCTAGAATCATGCTAATAACATGCTAATTCATGCTAGAAACATGCTAATTCATGCTAGAATCATGCTAATAACATGCTAATTCATGCTAGAGACATACTAGTAACATGCTAATTAATGCTAGAAACATGCTAGTAACATGCTAATTCATGCTAGAATCATGCTAGTAACATGCTAATTCATGCTAGAAACATGCTAGTAACATGCTAATTCATGCTAGAATCATGCTAGTAACATGCTAATTCATGCTAGAATCATGCTAGTAACATGCTAATTCATGCTAGAAACATGCTAGTAACATGCTAATTCATGGTAGAATCATGCTAGTTACATGCTTATCCATGCTAGAATCATGCTAGTAACATGCTAATTCATGCTAGAATCATGCTAATAACATGCTAATTCATGCTAGTAACATGCTAATTCATGCTAGAATCATGCTAGTAACATGCTAATTCATGCTAGAATCATGCTAGTAACATGCTAATTCATGCTAGAAACATGCTAGTAACATGCTAATTCATGCTAGAAACATGCTAGTAACATGCTAATTCATGCTAGAATCATGCTAGTAACATGCTAATTCATGCTAGAAACATGCTAGTAACATGCTAACTCATGCTAGAAACATGCTAGTAACATGCTAATTCATGCTAGAATCATGCTAATTCATGCTAGAATCATGCTAGTAACATTCTAATTCATGCTAGAATCATGCTAGTTACATGCTAATTTATGTTAGAATCATGCTAGTTACTTGCTAATTCATGCTAGTAACATGCTAATTCAGACTCGGCTTTTCAAGCCACCATAAAGTTTGTCCTCAAACTTTAATATCTAGTTATTCTTCTTCTTCTTCTTCTTCTTCTTCTTCTTCTTCTTCTTCTTCTTCTGAGACTAATTTCTAAGTGTATCTCCTCCTAGGCCTTTCAAGCTACATACTTCAAACTTTCGTCAAACCTTCGAACTGGTCTGACTCGGGTTGCTATATCTTTTCTAACTGATCCGACCTTGGGTTTTCCGAAAAACGACCCAGAAAAATCCCAAAAGTCCCATTGACTTAACATTGGGTCAAACTTTGTGAGCTCATAACTCTGCATCAGACTGTCCTACAGACTTCTAACTGGACTCATTTAACTCAGTCTAGCCAGCAGCCAATAACTGATGACTTTTTAACTTACTAGCCACTCCCTAGCAACCACTTACAGCACCCTAGCAACTGTCCCATATACTTCCATTGTAAAAGACTCCCATTTACTTAACATTGGATCAACCTTTGTCAGCTCATAACTCTGCATCAGACTGTCCTACAGACTAGAGTCTGGCCTCATTCAACTCAGTCTAGCCAGCAGCCAATCACTGATTACCTTTAAACTTACTAGCCACTCCCTAGCAACCAATTTCAGCACCCTAGCAACTGTCCCAGAGACTGTGACTAGCTTTTCTAACACATGCTAACAGTTTAAACTTCCTACTGACATGCTAATCTTGCTAGAAAGGTGCTAGCAACACGATAGTGACATGCTAGTCATGCTAGTAACATGCTAATTCATGCTAGAATCATGCTAACAACATGCTAATTCATGCTAGAAACAAGCTGACTCATGCTAGAATCATGCTAGTAACATGCTAGTTACATGCTAATTGATGCTAGAATCATGCTAGTTACATGCTAATTCATGCTAGAAACATGCTAATTCATGCTAGAATCATGCTAACAACATGCTAATTCATGCTAGAAACATGCTAGTAACATGCTAATTCATGCTAGAAACATGCTAGTAACATGCTAATTCATGCTAGAAACATGCTAGTAACATGCTAATTCATGCTAGAAACATGCTAGTAACATGCTAATCCATGCTAGAATCATGCTAGTAACATGCTAATTCATGCTAGAATCATGCTAGTAAAATGTTAATTCATGCTAGAATCATGCTAGTAACATGCTAATTCATGCTAGAATCATGCTAGTAACATGCTAATTCATGCTAGAAACATGCTAGTAACATGCTAATCCATGCTAGAATCATGCTAGTAACATGCTAATTCATGCTAGAATCATGCTAGTAACATGCTAATTCATGCTAGAATCATGCTAGTAAAATGTTAATTCATGCTAGAATCATGCTAATAACATGCTAATTCATGCTAGAATCATGCTAGTAACATGCTAATTCATGCTAGAAATATGCTAGTAACATGCTAATTCATGCTAGAATCATGCTAGTAACATGCTAATTCATGCTAGAATCATGCTAATAACATGCTAATTCATGCTAGAAACATGCTAATTCATGCTAGAATCATGCTAGTAACATGCTAATTTATGCTAGAATCATGCTAGTTACATGCTAATCCATGCTAGAATCATGCTAGTAACATGCTAATTCATGCTAGAATCATGCTAGTAACATGCTAATTCATGCTAGAATCATGCTAGTAACATGCTAATTCATGCTAGAATCATGCTAATAACATGCTAATTCATGCTAGAATCATGCTAGTAACATGCTAATTCCTGCTAGAATCATGCTAGTAACATGCTAATTCATGCTAGAAACATGCTAGTAACATGCTAATTCATGCTAGAATCATGCTAGTAACATGCTAATTCATGCTAGAATCATGCTAATAACATGCTAATTCATGCTAGACACATGCTAATTCATGCTAGAATCATGCTAATAACATGCTAAATCATGCTAGAAACATGCTAGTAACATGCTAATTCATGCTAGAATCATGCTAGTAACATGCTAATTCATGCTAGAAACATGCTAGTAACATGCTAACTCATGCTAGAAACATGCTAGTAACATGCTAATTCATGCTAGAATCATGCTAATTCATGCTAGAAACATGCTAGTAACATGCTAATTCATGCTAGAAACATGCTAGTTACATGCTAATTTATGTTAGAATCATGCTAGTTACTTGCTAATTCATGCTAGTAACATGCTAATTCAGACTCGGCTTTTCAAGCCACCATAAAGTTTGTCCTCAAACTTTAATATCTAGTTTCTAATGTTGTTTTGTTTATCGTATGCCCACATTCACAAAATATTGTGCAGTCTTAAAAATGGAAATTAGCAAATAAATTAATATGAAAACATAAATAAATAGGTAAAATACAGTACAATCACACCATTTTAGAGCAGTAACCTCCTCACTATCATTAATATTCTTACTTCTACTTTTGTTACCATTATTAGTATTACTTGTCCTCCTCTTATCTCCTCATTATTATTATTACAAGTATTTCTACCATTGTCATTATTCAGGTTGCTGTCGTCGTTGTTGTTGTTGTTGTTGTAGTTGTTGTAGTAGTAATGATTGTAGTAGTAGTTGTGGTTGTTGAAGTAGTAGTTGTAGTAGTATCAGTAATAGTAGACGTCGTTGGTGTAGTAGTATCAGAAGTAGCAGATGTTGTAGTAGTATCACTAGTAGCAGTGGTAAATGTTGTAGTAGTATCAATAGTAGTAGTCGTTGTAGTACAGGGTGGGCCATTTACATGGATACACCTTAATGAAATGGGAATGGTTGGTGATATTAACGTCCTATTTGAGGCACATTAGTGTATAGTAAGCTTTTCAAGATGGGTGGTGGCCATTTTGATGTCGGCCATCTTGGATCCAACTTTTGTTTTTTCAATAGGAAGAGGGTCATGTGACACGTCAGACTTATTGGGAATTTCACAAGAAAAGCAATGGTGTGCTTGGTTTTAATGTAACTTTATTCTTTCATGAGCCCCCTCACATATACTAATGTGCCACAAACAGGACGCTAATATCATCAACCATTCACATTTGTCCATATAAATGGCTCACCCTGTAGTATCAGTTGTAGTAGACGTTGTAGTAGTCAGTAGTAGCAGCAGTAGTGGTTGTAATATTAGTAATTGTCTGTAGTAGTTGGTGTAGTACTTGTAATTATTATTATTGTTGTTGTTGTCAGCCGTTATTACTGTTGTCCTTTCTTTCTTTTCTTTATTACTATTACATTACTATCATTATTGTCACTCCTTACCACTGATTGATCTATTTTATTTATGTCTATGCTATTTGTTTCATTTAATGACGGTTATACATGTTGTTTATGTGTATATATATATATATATATATATATATATATTTTACATGCGCACACACACGCACACGTTGTCATAGGTTTGTTTTTCTAATGGTAGCCGTGTGGCAATTTGTGATATCCACATTTGGAAAGATGGAGCCTGTGATGCAGACCAAAGTAGCAAAATATGTTCATTCATTCATTTTCTTTTCGGCTTATTCCCTTTATTAATCTGGGGTCGCCACAGCGGAATGAACCACCAACTTATCCAGCATGTGTTTTACACAGCGGATGCCCTTCCAGCTGCAACCCATCACTGGGAAACATCCACACACTCATTCACACTCATACACTACGGACAATTTTAGCTTGTCCAATTCCCCTATAGCACATGTCTTTGGACTGTGGGGGAAACCGGAGCACCCTCAGGAAACCCACGCCATTATGGAGAGAACATGCAAACTCCACACAGAAATGCCAACTGACCCAGCCGAGGCTCGAACCAGCGACCTTCTTGCTGTGAGGTGATCATGTTACCTGCTGCGCCACCATGCAGCCCTAAATACATTTTTTAGCCAAGCATACCAGGACAATAAATAGCTATAATGCATATTTTTCAAACAGGTTGATCACATTAAGATTCAATAAATACAAACCTGCGGTCATATCAAAACTTAGCTTGAGAATATTTTACAGTATCTTATGTATTTTCCTCCAAAATGGCAAAAGTTTGTCACAGTCCCAAAAACAATGAATGAATGAATCTTTTTTACATTTGAAACACAAGTCTGTGGCAAACATTTTCTTAATACGCATTGGTGTAAGATATATCCTATTCAAAAATTATAAATTAAGCTCATGGATCCCAAGAGAGGTACATTTCGGCAGTGGTGGAAAGAGTACTAAAAAATCATACTCGGGTAAAAGTACCATTACTTACCTAAAAACTAGTGCAAGTAGAGTAAAAATATCTGTTGTAAATATTACTCAAAGTGTGAGTAAAAAGTAGCCCTTTCAAAAGTACTCAAGAGTAGTGCGTAGTGAGTATTACACTGGAAAATGTTGATGCATTTACATGTCATTTGTGGATGTGTGTAAACGTAACATTCTGTAGTGCATTTAGTTATTGCCCAGCAGAAGCACAACGTTATAAGACGTTAATATTAGGTTAGATTTAGGTTGTGATGTCAGGTGACCAAAATTCAATGTCTAGCCAGCATCTAAGGACAATGTTATTTTGATGTCCAATAATGATGTCAAATGACGTTGATATTTGGTTGATTTTAGGTTGTGTTCAACGTCGAGCCAACATCTTAAACCAACATCATATTGACATCAAATACTGACATTTATTCATCAGGTATGGCAACCAAAATCCAACATCTGATAAACGTCATAGTGGTAACGTCCACACAACGTCAAGCTGTAACGTCATTAGATGTTGATATTTGGTTGATTTTAGGTTGGAACGTTGGACATTGACATTAGCCTGATGTTGAGTTCTGACGTCAACCCGAGTTTCATTTCCAAACAAAATTTAACGTCCCCATGATGTTGGGGTACAACTTCAATCTGACGTCATGTTGACGTCTCTTGTGACTGCTGGGTGTTTAAGGCCATTTCAGTCATCATACAGTAAACATCCGTCATCTTCTCATCAGTCACATCATCTAAACAGTCTCTGGGTCAGTGCGTGTACTGATTTTAGACATCTTCTTGGACACTTTTAATGCTTCCAAATAGTTTGCTGCACTTATAAATCGCACGTCTTGAGGTAGTTCATTATGATTTACCTTCTATGTGTGATCTGATTGGACAGGAATCACAGGACTGATTTGTCTAATCCCCATAGACAAGAGAATAATACTGTAGTGACTGCAGGCTGAAGGACAGTAGTGGAGTAAAAGTACTGATACTGCAGTAAACATGGACTATAAGGAAAGTAAAAGCACACATTTATAAAACCACTTAGTAAATTACAATTCCTGAGGAAAAACTACTCGATTACAGTAGTGTGAGTATTTGTAATTAGTTACTTTACACCACTGCATTTCAAGTATATATTATTACATACAATGTCCCAGTCATCCTCTTCAATAGTTTGACTAATATCCTCCTCCCAAACATCCGTATGTCCTAGCCAGGCAGAAGTGCAGTTGTCAGTAAAAGGTGTTCAATCTCTGGTGTTTTGGTTCTCAGCTCTCCTTTGTCCAACTTTGGTTTTAAAAAATATCACAATTGTAGATATTTATCAACATTGGATTTTGGAACTTTATATTGATCTACAATCTGTTAGAAAGACTTTATGGTGCCCTCTGAAAATAAACAAGATATTTGAGAGATGCCCATTTCTGAAAAAACAGTGTTTTGCATTGTTAAAGGCATATCAGGATTAAAAGAAAGTGGGGAAAACAAGGAGAAAGGGGTGGAAATTCCCATATATGTCATTACATCCTTCCAAGTTCTAAGAGTATTTGATATGATAAAAATGTTCCTCAATCTTTTTTCGTTTTATATAATTCTGAACATTCTCAAGCTGTTTCTTCCATCCTAAACCAGATAGAGTTAGTCCTCTCACTACAACAGCTAATCATATTTTTTATTTGGGCTGCCCATTAATAAAAGTAAAGATTTGCCAAGCCTATTCCACTCCTGTCTTTAGGCTTCAGTAATGTAGAAGTTTTGATACGCTGCCTTTTATTGTTCCAGATAAACTTTGAGACGTGCTTATTAAGATCTCTGATAAATGAATTTTCCTCAGTTTGCTTCTGCTTGTGAGTTGCATTATGGGATCTTGATCTTTCTTCCAACAACTTTTAACCTAGAAAAGTGTGTAAAAAGTGTCTGAATGCGTTTAATAGTGTGCAGTTTAATAAAGTTTAATAGTGTGCAGTGCTATATTGTGTGTGTTGGTGTTGTATATTACACTACAGAAACCTCGTAATAATCTGCAGCACAGTTATTTTACACACTTATTTCTCTACATATTATCTCTTATATTATTTAAACTTCTAAAATGTCAATGAAGTCACTTTGTTAAACTGTAGAGTTGAATTTTCAACATTAAGAGTGGACAGAGCAGAGATCAACATCCCATAATGCAATTCACCACCGCAAATAAACAGAAAACAGTTGAAAATATGGGAACGGATAGTTCTTACAGTGTGGAGCGAACACATTTCAATTACACTCCTGTACTCATGTGCTTATTTCCATACTCTAATGTAGGGGAACACATGGTTAATTAACCATTAACTAATACTTTTAGCCAGTGCTTAATTTGTACATGAATGATTTCCAGAACAAAACCAGGAAATAAAAGTTACCGTGACCGAAGTCTGCTGCACAATTTCAGTTTTCCCAGGACATGACGTTACTAAGTGGTTAATACAAACAATAATAATGACCACATTTTTGATCGGTCTTTCATTATTTTGTGCAATATAACGTTATGGGTCAACAATGGTCTAAAAAACAAACACCACTAACATTTAGTCCACTATTATGTGCCAAAATGTGCACACTTGGCAATAAAACCGATTCTGATGTTAATATGCGGCTGTCAATCAATTCTGTGGGCGGGGAAACCGCACTCCTATGTCATGTTGTGGTGGGCCTACAATTGCAGGGATTTGGATCCTATTGTATTGCCAGAAACAAAGCGAAAAAAGAGACTTATTGTGTTTATATCAGCCCAATATGACCGTGGACACACTATATATGAGTCTTCGCTGAGGTCCAGCTTTCAGCCTCCGGCGCCTAGACTGCAGCTCTGTACAAGACGTTTGGCCACAGGAGAAATGGTCGTGCCCAACTGAGCCTGGTTTCTCTCGCGTTTTTTTAATTCTTCACTTTCGTCATTTGGTGAAGTTTTTAATTGATAAGAGCTTTTAATCCCATCAGGCAAAACTAGCAACAATCAAGAATACATGATTATATGCTGTCATGGCTTTACAATCAATACCTGTGATTATAATGGAAGTCAATGGGGTCAAAAACAGCACCAACATAACCAAAGGGGAGTCAATCTGAACAACACACAAGGGTTAATCTTCATCTTGGAGGTGAACTAATGCTGTAATGTTGTGTTTTCTTCGAGTGCAGACGGTCAGTGAATCTGCAGTGCTTTGGCCGGAGGAGTGAAGGAGGTCCACAACCCTGAGGGATAAAAAACCACCGATATTATTCATCTCTTCACATCCAGTATATATCAGACCGTCGTCAGTCGTAAGTTTCTCTTATTCATATGCTGCTCCTCTCACTCAGGGCTGCTGTTTATGCTAATGAGGCAGAGATGAGCACTAGTGGGCGGGGCTTTCGCTGCCTGATGACACATTCAAAGGGAGAATGTCAATCAAAGTGTTTCCTTTATTAAGTCTGATTATATAAAACACAATTAATTCATCTTTGCCATAAGAGGCTGGAGATATTCACACACTGCTGACACACAATTGGGTTTAAACATTTCTAAAAGTGATGTTTGCATACTCTTTAAGTAACTGTAATAAAATTATTAATGAACTTCATTTTTTCCAGTGGGTCAGTGATTTAATTACAGTCGCTCATTACCCTGGTCGTGATGCTGGACAACACAAAGGTGTACGTGGAGCTCGGTGTGGCGAAGGTGCAGAATGCAACCGAACCCCAGAAAGCACACACCGTTTCAAGGGACGAGAATGGCTTTATCAGCACCAGTGTTTCCAGTCCAGATGAGGAGGACCAGGCCAGGTTATTCCAACTTTATTTTAGATAGCGAAGACTAAAACTATTGGTCAAAAATAGTTTTGTTAACTGAATTTACTATAAATTAAAAATTAAAATGAAACAAAACTAAAAACAGCCACAGAAAAACGAACACAAAATTAATCACGAATAATCGCATCCAAACAAAAATTTGTTTTGACAATATTTATGTGGTGAACTGATGTAAATTTTAAAACTCTATTGAAATAAAAAACAAGTGTAAATGTGGATTAAATTGAAAAATACTATCAAAATAAAAACTAAACGTAAACTAAACCAAAACTGACAAAATGAACTAAAAATAAACGTAAATGTACTTAAAATTTTAAAAGAGTACCGAAACAAAAACTAAACATAAACTAAACTAAAACTAACGAAATAAACTAAAAATAAATGTAAATGTACGTTAAATTTAAAAATAGTATTGAAATAAAACCTAAACGCTAACTAAACATAAACTAAACTAAAACTAACTAAACTGAGTAAAAATAAATATAAATGTACATCAAATTTCAAAATATTATTGAAATAAAAACTAAACGTAAATGTAGATTAAATTTAAAAACAGTACCGAAATATAAACTAAACGTTAGCTAAACTAAAACTAATGAAACAAGCTAAAACTAAACGTAAATGTACATCAAATTTAAAAATAGTATCGAAATCAAAACTAAATGTAAACTAAGCTAAAGCTAACGAAACGAACTACAGAAATAAACATAAATGACAATCAAAATTGAGTAGTATTGAAATAAAAACTAAATAGAAATGTGTTCACAAAATTAAAACTAAACTAAAACTAACAAAACTATTAACTGACTAAACGTAAATGTACATCAAATTTTAAATGGGATCAGTAATGAAATAAAAGCTAAACGTAAACTAAACTAAAACTAATGAAATGAACTACAAAACTACACATAAATGAAGATCAAATTTAATAATCGTGAACTAAACTAAAATTAACGAAACAAAATAAAAATAAACGTAAATGTACATCAAATTTAAAAAATAGTATTGAAATAAAAACTAAACGTGAACTAAACTAAAACAAATGAAACGAACTAAAAATAAATGTAAATGTACTTCAAATTTAACAGCAGTACTGAAATAAAAACTAAATGTAAACTAAACTAAAACGAAACTAAGCTAAAAATAAATGTAAACGTACTTCAAATTTAAAAATAGTACCGAAATAAAAACAAAAAATACATCAAATTTATAAATAGTATGGAAATAAAAATTAAACGTAAATATAGATCAAATTTAAAAATAGTACCAAAATAAAAACTAAATGTAAATATAGATCAAATTTAAAAATAGTACCGAAATAAAAACTAAACGTAAATATAGATCAAATTTTAAAATAGTACCTAAATAAAAACTAAACGTAAATATAGATCAAATTTAAAAATAGTACCAAAATAAAAACTAAATGTAAATATAGATCAAATTTAAAAATAGTACCGAAATAAAAATTAATCATAAACTAAACTAAAAGTAACGAAACAAACTGAAAAATAAACATAAATATACAGCAAATTTAAAAACAGTATCGAAATAAAAACTAAACGCTAACTAAACATAAATTAACAAAATGAACTGAAAATTTACGTAAAAATACTTTCAATTTAAAAATTGCATTGAAATATAAACTAAACGGTATCTAAGCTAAAACTAATCAAACTAACTAAAACAAAACTGAAATGTACAGCAAATTTAAAAATAGTATCAAAAGAAAATTAAACATGGACTAAACTAAAACTAAAGAAACAAACTAAAAATACATGTAAATGTTAATCAAATATAAAATATTATTGAATATAATAAATAAAATAGTATTGAAATAAAGGCTAATAAAACCCTTGTCGCAGATCTCCATCGGAGTCTGACCGCAGCATCAGCAGGCTCAGTCTGGCCGGTGTATCGGAGTCGTCTGGGACGTCCCACAGTGCTCTGGTGTCTCCGGTGGAAGATCGTCAGCCTTTGTCTTCGCACCGCAGCACCGGTCAGGCCTTGTGCTCCTGCATTCGGGCCGGATCAGTGGCGACTCTGCGCTGTCTGGAGGAAACACCGCTCATGGTGTCTGGACTGCTGTTAACCATTCTCTTCTGCGTCACCATGATTATAATCATCCCCGCCACCGGCAGGGTAAGAGATCACTGTTAATGGAGCAGTGTGTTGACATCTAGTGGTTGAGTTAGGTATTGCAGTCAAAATTCAAAATGTCGGAGAGGGTTTATTTCACTGGAGCTCTCTCAGACTTAAACAAATGAAGGTGGGTTAGACAGAACCGAGTATACCTGACGATCAAGCCTTACAATGTAAGCTGATCAGCTAATGTTTACTTTTGTAATATTTGGATTATCTGCTAATTAAAAACCACCATTTGTGTATTTTTATAACTCTGAATCTGCGTCTCATTTAGGAGACTGCTACTGTCCCCCAGAGAGTGCATTTTCAGATGCATCTGCATACATTAATATATGCTGTTTTCACCATCTGGCTGTAATATAATTGGGTAAACTGTTAGCAGTGTTGTGCAAGTTACTTCCAAACTGTAATACATTACAGATTACTTATTACTGTGATTTAAAAGTAATCACTTACCTTACAATATTACTGTCTCAAAATTGTAATATGTTACATTACTCTTATATTACTTTTTAGTTACTTTCACCAAAATAACTACAGAATTAGAACTTAACATTCTAAAATGACTAAATGTACTGCAGAGCATTTTACATCCAGTAGAAAGCGATATGATGTAGCAGAATGACGGTGACCTATCCAGGCTACTAACAATATAGTATATATTTGGCAACGTGAAGGCTCAAGACAATGCAAAAAAGGATAAGAGCCAGAATCACAAATGATCAAAGTCTGTTGAAAGTATGGTAAAGGTAAAGTGATTATCTGGCAATATCTGTGAATAGCTTGGCTATTTTCATATTAGACACAACAGGCCTGTATGTAAACTCCAATGCCATGACGAGATGCATTTTTTTCTTAATCTTGATATTATTCTATTCACTTTAAATTCAGGTTCACAACACAAAACTGTCATGCACAAAGTGAGCATGATGAACATAGCTTTCTCAATATAATGCTCGTGCACAGATTTCCTCTGTGGACAAAACTGCTTGTGAGCTCTCAAATATACGCTGCTCGCGTGCAAATTTTCTCATGCTCTCTCAAATATGCACTGCTCACGCACAAAATTTCTTGTGCGCTCACAGTACACTACTCGCTCAGTGAGATTATATGCAGACTCACAATTTGTGTCTTGTGTTCCCTCTTCCTTTCATGCTTTTTGATATAATTTATATTTGTACACTATTTATTAACAATAACCAAAATACTAAAATAGACTTACATATTAAATTTTTAATCTAATCCACTATAACCTTTTTTGTTGTTTGTTATATGATGAAATATTTCCAATTTCAAACACTTAAGACACAGAGAAAAGAAGTTGAATGCAAAGAATACATTTTTAAAAAACATTTATTAAACATCCAAAAGGTGCACCATACTAATCAAATAAAACAACATTTAAACAAAAATATAACGAATGCAAGCAGAAATGTAACCGATAAAAATAGGGGAAAACTCGATGAGGTATTATAGCCTACTGAACTATTCACTCCTCAAATAAATCTCACTATCAATCCCATTTTATCATGGCAACTAAAATAAATTGACCACGTCTCTGTTGTCTTCCACATTGCTGATGAGATTGTGGAGGACATTTTCCCTGTCATGTACAGTGTTTTGAACAGTTCTACAGTAAAGTACTTCAATTAATCAGTTGTGCTAATACTAGTTGCTATGGTAACACAAGCGTAATATAAACAAATTACCCAGTGCTATAGTTTTTTTTTTTACAATATAGGGTATACTATACTACAATTCACCACACTTTACTGTAGTAAAACTACACTTTGTATTTCATTTTATCAGTTCACTATTCTTAATACTACAGTATGCTGAAGCATTCATTAACAAATTGTAAATAATACTAGCCTAAAACATAGGCAGTATATCTAACACTCAAAAACACAAGTATTTATTATAGAATTTATCATAACCTTTAGTGTTTCGTGTATTGCTAATAAATACTGTAGCAATATATAAACCATATCAACATTCTTGGGATAACCAATTGAACAGGAGGATCTCTGGAGAGCAAAAGCACGAAAAGAAGAGGAAACATGAGGCACAAAATGTGAGTCTGCATCATCTGACGGAGCCAGAGCAGATCATTCGCACGTGAGCAGCCGTGTTTTGAGTGTGCGCGACTGCGAAAAAAAAATTGCGGTCGAGTTGTCCACGAACAGAGAATTACATGAATGCGCTCTTGTAAAACTGCGCTGACGACTGTTGTCAGTGAAATAACGCCATATGCACATACGTCCATCTCGCGAATGTACTGTCTTCTGCTCATCTATTTTGCCGCTTTTCCGCTGCACGTCAGGGCTTGACCTTACTGTGAACCGGGCTGAGCCAATAGCCTCGGACCTCGAGCTCAGAGGCTGAAATCATTCCGCGTTCAAAGTAAAAAAGTTCCAATAGCCAGAGGGATATTAATGACAACACACGCATATATTCACTAACCACGAACAGAAAATAGAACTTACTTGCGGTATTTTTTATTTGGTAATGTCTTGCGGGCGAAAAGTTTGGAACGCACGCGTTACTGAACATGTACCGAGTAAAATATTACTGAAAATGTATAAGTAATGCCTTACACTACTGCGTTACTGGAAAATGTAATACATTACTGTAATACATTACTTTTGTAACGCATTACTCCCAACACTGACTGTTAGTGGGTGGAGTTACAAGTTTCTTGCAAAGCAGAATAACTGACTTTAGCATTGTTTTTCAACGTGTTTCTTTACCAACAGCAGGGTAAGAGCTCTCTGTTAAGGGTGCAGTGTGTAGGATTGACATCTAGTGGTTATACTTGGTATTGCAGTCCAAATTCAAAATATTGGAGAGGGTTTTTTTTCACTTGAGCCCTCAGACTACACCCACACGCAGGTTGCCAGATTGACAACACAAACAGAAGTGAGCATGCTTGATCATCAAGCCTTACACTGTAATGCCGAGTTCAGACTGCATGATTTTAGCACAGTTTTTGACTCGCTGTTTTGCAAAATAGCCAACAATTGCCTGAAATCACAGGTAAATTGGTGCTTGTTCACATGAGTAACAATCACACAATGTGTACTACAGGGCTTCAACTAATGATTTTTTTAATAATCGATTAATCTGTTGATTATTTTTTCGGTTAATTGATGAATCGGATAAAAAAAACAAGAAAAGCGTTCATTTCCAACCCTTCATTCAGAAACAGAACTACAATCTTTAGAAAGTGCACTAACATGTTGCTCTTTGAATATCCCTGAGCTGTTATAATAATAACAAAATTAAAAACTAAGTGGTGTTGTCCTGTCTTCAATCCAAATATGTAAAAGAAATTTTAGAGCGTCACAGGAATCAATCTCATGCTCTCCACTCCTCCATGACCACCACAGCAGCTGCTCAGGATACGGCCTGGTCCAGGATTATGGAAACCTTGGGATCATCTTGGGATCGTCTCGTCACTGGTCTTGGATCGAATCAGTGGTGCTGCATAGTCTCTGAGGGCCTTGGGATGAGTATCCCTCCTCCTCATCCCTGTCTATGAGGCGCCGAACTCTGAATTAGTGTTGCCCGATTGGGCGGTTTTGAATTTGATTGTGCAGTTTAAAAATCTCATAGGCGGGTAGTGAAAATTTGGGCGGTTTTGTAACGGCGCGCCAGTCAGCTACATCTGGCAACACTGATCAGTGCGTGAGAGAGACTATGTTCACTCCGCTCCGCGCTGAACAAATGTTTTTTTAATAATCAAACATCGCCGTGTCGCGCGACACAACGAATCGATTATGAAATTTGTTGCCAACTCTTTTGGTTATCGATTTGTATCAATTTAATTGATTCGTTGTTGCATCACTAGTAAACTATCAATAACGCGATCTGAGAGAATCGCCGATGAGTCGCAGACGCCCGCCCATGAGGTATTTGGCATGCTAAATATCTGGAGTTGTCTGCGATTTAAATCATGAAGTGTGAAATGTGTTCTGGCTGAAAATAGCATCGGCGATCTCCTACAGCCAATGAGAGAGCAGCATCCGCTAGTGTGGGTATCTGCAGGCCAGCGGGAGAATGGGGAGAAGTAAACGGCTTATTTTGAGTCTATTTGGACCCAAGAAATGGAGGCTTGTGTAAATTTGTCAGGAGCACCCTTGTCTGTTTGACGTATCATCTGAGCAATACCACAACCGGCTTGATAAAGAAAATAGTTTGAGAGGAATTGCTAATTCCCTTCAAACCCAGGTGAGCAAACTAAGAGCATGTGCTACCCAACTAAAGGCTTCTTTCTCATTATGTAGTTAATAACTAAAGATATACTACGTGACCTGGTGTTGTCTCCATGTCACTTCTGGATTGTGTGGTTGTGAGACATAGTTTGCAGAGTTGTCATGATTCTTCCTATTGTAAAGTCTTGCAGTGTAAAACCCCCTGTCGCCGATCAGAATCAGAATTAGAAAGAGCTTTATTGCCAGGTATGTTCACACATACGAGGAATTAGTTTTGGTGACAGAGCTTCTACAGTGCAACAGGATTACAGAGACAGGACAAAAAACAGAAGTAAGTAGTGAGTGCAAATATACAGATTGACAAGTGTATGTACATGTTTATTACTATATACAACGTTATATGAGCAGCTGTTATGTGCAAATTGGCATGTAAAGTGTGGTAAATAAGTGTATATGTGTATAAAAGTGTATAGAAAGTAGTGATGTTGGTTTCGCAATTATTATCATGTTATTATTATCAAGTGTTCATGAGATGGATTGCCTGAGGGAAGAAACTGTTTCTGTGTCGGGCTGTTCTGGTGCGCAGTGCTCTGTAGCGTCGACCAGAAGGTAAAAGTTCAAAGAGGCAGTGTGCTGGGTGTGAGGGGTCCAGAGTGATTTTGGCAGCCCTTCTGCTCGCTCTGGATAAGTACAGTTCTTGGGGAGTAGGAAGGGTTGTACCAGTGATTCGCTCAGCAGTCCGAACTATTCGACGTAGTCTTTGGAAGGTCGTATTTAGTAGCTGAGCTAAACCAGACAGTTATTGATGTGCAGATGACTGATTCAATGATGGAGGTGTAGAACTGTTTCAGCAGCTCCTTTGGGAGGTTAAACTTCCTCAGCTGACGAAGAAAGTAGAGCCTCTGTTGAGCTTTTTTGACAATGGAGTCAATGTGAGTGTCCCACTTCAGGTCCTGAGAGATGGTGGTGCCCAGGAACCTGAATGACTCCACTGCTGCCACAATGCTGTCCATGATGCTCAGTGGGGGGAGAGCAGGGGGGTTTCTCCTGAAGTCCACTATCATCTCCACTGTTTTGAGCGTGTTGAGCTCCAGGTTGTTGTGGCTACACCAGACAGCCATTTCCTTCTATACACTGTAAACACAACATGCAGCGACGAAACGCTAGCCCAGCTAGTCAGGCAAAACATCTGTGACACCACTACTTTGAGAATCCTGCAGTCTGAACTCGACATTAGGGTGTACTCACACTAAGTACAGTGGTCTTGCCTGTGCATGCTGATCTGCTAATGATTATATTTGTAATATTTGTATTAAATTAAAAACAAGATGTGGATTTTAGTAACTCTGAATCTGCATCTCATTGTGGTCTTTGGAGGTCATATTTTCGTCCACATACATTGAGATCATTCATGACTGAATGGAAATGTGCTGTTTTCCACCATCTGGCTTCCCAAGGTGCTGCATTTGCCATGTCTGCCTGTTTTCATAATAGTTTTAATAACTCATCTCTAGTAACTGATTTATTTTCTCTTTGCCATGATGACAGCACATATTAGACTAGATATTCTTTAAGACACTAGTATTCAGCTTAAAGTGACATTTAAAGGCTTAACTAGGTTAATTAGGGTAAAGTTAGGGTAATTAGGCAAGTTATTGTATAATGATGGTTTATTCTGGAAACAATCCAAAACTAATATAGCTTAAAGGGGCTAATAATATTGACCTTAAAATGGCTTTAAAACAATTAAAAGCTGCTTTTATTCTAGCCGAAATAAAACAAATAAGACTTTCTCCAGAAGAAAAAATATTATAGGAAATACTGTGAAAATTTCCTGAATCTGTTCAACATCATTTGGGAAATATTTGACAAATAAAATCACAGGAGGGCGAATAATTCTGACTTCAGCAGTGTTTTCTTCTGTGTTTTATTATGGTGAAAAGCACTACACAAATGAGCCTGAATTGACTGTTTTCCAGCAGGTGTGTAAAGTGTGTGTTTTTCTCATCTGTCCTGCAGAATCTGGTGGTCCACATTGCTGCGTTTGCGGTGGTGTGCGTGTCAGTGTGTGTATGTGTGTCTCTGCTGCTGTGTTTGCCGTGTCTGCCTGTTTTCCGGCGTGGAGAAACGCAGCTGGCGCTCTTCATCTGGATCCTGCTCTTCATCATCGCCTTCGTCTTCGTCTTCACCGGAGGCACCGTCACCGCCTGGGAGCAGGTCAGATACATTTCATTCATCATTCGCTTCTCTTAAACTCTAAGTAAACAAACAAAATAAGAACACAACCGTAGGCTGTAGAAGATATGGATGACGATATATCCGTGACGTCACCCGTAGGTTTCTGAAGAACACAAATAAAGCTACAAGTAAGTACACACAGCATGCCATATCATCTGATAATTGTAGGAAATAATCCCAAAAGGCTACTGACTATATAAAGCCACATAAAACAACACAAAAATACGATGAGTATGCCGAGTTCAGCAGCTAATCAGCCGGAATCAGCTGAGTGAAGTGACAGCGAGACCTAGCTGTCACTCAAGTGGCCACGCCCTTAATTATGCAGACTTAATATAACCTAATATAAACAAAACAGAAATTCACCCCCTCACAGTTGTCATGAAGGGTAATATTAGCTATTTACACCAAAATCGTTCCTTGTACCAGGCTGTAAACATCTTTTTATCAGCTGTAAAATTTAACATTGCAGTCAGTGAACATCTGGATTTCCTGGAGCCAGCTACTAAAGGCCAGTCGATGAATTGCAGTTTCAGTTACTTCCGTATTGGCTTCATGAGGGAGAGTTGCCGCTTGAACAAAACTAAAATATAAACAACAAACTTGCATAAAATCACAGTAATCAGATCTCTTCAGCTCACATTAGCTGCGTTTTATTGGTGATTTGCTTTTTGTTAAACTCAAAGCCCTATTCAAGAGATGTTCGAAGTAGCTGTTGTGAAGAAAGCTGAGATAATTGTATTTCTTTGTGCTAACTGCCGTCAAAATACTGAACATTTAAGGATAAAAGTGCAGTAGGTGATCTAGAATAATGCTAACATTAGCTTAATAGCATTGAAAATGCAAGCCTCTCCATGCCGTCCAAAGCCACGCCTCCTCAAGTCATGAACACACATCAAATTGATGACCACAGACAACCTTATAACAAAAGGGGCTCTATTTTAACGAAACTGGAGCACCCAGAGGAAACCCACGCCAACACGGAGGGAACATGCAAACTCCACACAGAAACACCAACTGATCCAGCCGGGACTGAGTCACTGTGCCACCCTATTCAGATCACATCTAATATCTTATTCATGGATCTGCTTAACCGTACCTGACGTTCCTGTGCTGGTCCAACTGATCCAGCCAAGGGCTTTAACCAGTGACCTTCTTCCTGTGAGGCGATTGGCTACTCACTGCGCTATTGTGCTGCCTAGAAAACTTTGTGAAGTTTATTTATAAACTAATTTCGAGCAGATCATGATTGACCACAGCCGGTCCTGCATTATCCAAATCATGATTCACCAATCAGATGATTCCTAAGCCAGTATAATCACCCTCAGTTCCATATCACAGCCATCTTCGTTTTGAAGAATCCCCCCCTTCCACCCCTACTCCTCCTCCTTTCCTAGATGGGAGGCATGGTGGCCCAGTGGTTAGCACTGTTGCCTCACAGCAAGAACATCACTGGTTCTAGTCATTACCAAGCCAGCTGACGTTTCTGTGCGGAGTTTACACGTTCTCCCCGTGCTCACGTGGGTTTCCCCCGAGTCCCCCGGTTTCCTCCCATCGTCCAAAAACATGCAACTTAAGTTAATTGACTAATCCAGATCAGCACCATAGACATGCTCCTAGTAAGTAGTTATCTCTTAAGAGCGATCACTATCTGTTCACTAGCTTCTACAGCAGGGGAGTTCTCCAGATCTACCTGAGCTCAAACTCCCCTCTCGCCTTGCAAACGAGAGGGAGCCCCGGGCTCGAAGATCTTCTGAGCTCAGGGCTCTCTCCCGGGACAGCATGCCAAACAAGCTTCATAATCAATCATCAGCTAAGAGTGGACTTTATAATACTACAATTCCTAACTTACAACCCTTTTGGAACAACTGTAGTATATTTAGCAGGTTTTCAGCCGTGTAGTAAGCAAAACTTGTCATAATGTGCAATATTTGTCCTAAAACGACTATGCTTAGTGCTTGACCAGAGGCAAGTCAAGTCAGAAACTGACGAACAGCAGCTTTAAAGCAATCTGAGGAAGCTTTATTCCTGATGGAGGCACATTATGAGGATTATTATCAATTAGAATACACTGGGCTTTACTGTGAATGAGCTCTTGTGTTTATATGAGAAGTTTGGGTTATATATGTGTGTGTGTGTGTGTTGTTCTCCATCAGGTGGGGTTCTTCCTCTTCCTGTCGCTGTCGGTTTATACAGTTCTTCCTCTGCCGTTGCCGTGGGCGATGAGCTTCGGGATCGGGGCGAGTGTGTGTCACATCGTCGTCATCAGTGTGTATGTGTGTGTCACGAGTCCAGAGACACGAGACCTGGCCGTACAGGTGAAACACACACACACACACTCACACACAAACTCAACATGGTCTTATAAGTAAAACAGACACATTTACAGTTACACACTCGTTCTCTCTCTCACACACACACACACATATGCATACACTCTCTCTCACCTACACATACACGCACACATCTGCACAGAGACACACTCACACACGCACACATGCATACATTTACACACAAACACATATACTCGACACTCACATACACTCGTACTCTCTATCACATACACATTTACAAACACACACTTGGGCAGATACACACAAACACACACAAACGCACACACACAAAATCTCTCTCTCATACACATACACACTCTGTCGCACACACAAGGAAATGTTAAATGCAAATCTATAATTTTCAAGCAACCACGTGTATTCAAATGTGTGTATTTTGTGTGTGTTTGTGTGTGTGTGTGTGTGACTGTCTGTCTGTGTGTGTGTTTGCGTCTCTGTGTTTGCATCTATGTATGTGTGTGTGTGTGTGTCAGCTGGTGGCGAACGCAGTGTTGTTCGTGTGCATCAACACCACAGGAGTGTTTCACCTCTGGCACACTGAGCAGGCCCGCAGGAAGACCAGGAAGAAACGAGAGGACTTCAGCAGAAACCGCTCGACGCAAGCCAAGCAGAAGCGCGATCAGGTACACACACACACACAGAGACACACTCTGCTGGATCGCCTTGATTTAATAACCCAAATTAAATAAAGAGAAAACAGAATCCTCTCTTGGCTATATTTCTTAGCTGGAGTTTAGTTTAAGGATCATCTTAATGTAATGTTTTGCTCAAGAGATAAATCAGACTCATACTTCACCACACAGGGTGACTTGATAGGTTTCTGGAGAATGAAGTCAGTGTCCACTCCAGTGAAGATAAGTAATAAAATACACTTTTATTAATGAAATAAAATCCAGTGAAAAAAGTAGAATAAACAAAGAGACAAGTAAAAGACAACAAAATCTTTACTTTAAACCAGGGGTCACCAATCTCGGTCCAGGAGGGCCGGTGTCCCTGCAGGGTTTAACTCCAACTTGCCTCAGCACACCTGCCTGGATGTTTTAAGTATACCTAGTAAGACCTTGATTAGCTCATTCAGGTGTGTTTGATTAAGGTTGGAGCTAAAATCTGCAGGACATCAGCCCTCTAGGAACAGGTTTGGTGACCCCTGCTTTATACATATACATTGAGAATAAAGGGCAACCGACCTCCAGTGTAGAGAAGTCAGAAAAGCACAAAGCTGATCGGTATGCTTCATCCCTTTCTACTTCTAAAATCACACCTCATACATCATTAGGGCACATAGGATTATGCTCATGCACGTACATACTCATATATTATTTGGGTTTATAACATGGTATTTAAGAACAGTTTATATATGATTAAGAGCCAGCTGTATAGTTGGTTAAAAGACTCTGATCTCTGCAGAGTTCTGCTCGTCAGCTGGACACACAGTTCATGTGTTTATGTGAACACATTTATAGTTGTTCCTGTGGTATATTAAAACATGAATCAACATCTGAGCAGTTTCAGGAGCAACATTTAGACTGTTTTATATCCCTTTATGCATACTGAGTCTACAGAGTGTGCATACCTAATCCTACCCCCAGTGGTGTAAAGTAACTAATTACAAATACTCACACTACTGTAATCGAGTAGTTTTTCCTCAGGAATTGTAATTTACTAAGTGGTTTTATAAATGTGTGCTTTTACTCTCTCTTGAGTACATGTTTAGTGCATTATTGGTACTTTTACTCCACTACTGTCCTTCAACCTGCAGTCACTACTGTATTATTCTCTTGTCTTTGGGGATTAGACAAATCAGTCCTGTGATTCCTGTCCAATCAGATCACACATAGAAAATTGATCACTTAAAATTGATTTAAAATTGCAGCAAACTGTTTGGAAGCATTAAAAGCGTTCCAAGAAGATGTCTAAAATCAGTACACACACTGACCCAGAGACTGTTTAGATGATGTCCCTGATGAGAAGATGACAGATGTTTACTGTATGATGACCGAAATGGCCTTAAACACCCAGCAGACACAACACGTCAACATGATTGTTGCATTTTGTTTGGAAATGATAATCAGGTTGATGTCAGAACGTCAGGCCGACGTCAAAGTCCAACATTCAGCCTAAAACCAACTAAATATCAAACTCTAATGATGTTACAGCTTGACGTTGTGTGGACGTTAGCACTATGACGTTTATCAGACGTTGGATTTTGGTTGCCATACCTGACGAATAAATGTCAGTATTTGACGTCAATGTGACGTTGGTTTAAGATGTTGGCTCGATGTTGGATTTGCTCACTTTCTAACACAACCTAAAATCAACCAAATATCAACGTCATTTGACGTCATTATTGGACATCAAAATAACATTGTCTTTAGATGCTGGCTAGACATTGAATTTTGGTCACCTGACATCACAACCTAAATCTAACCTAATATTAACGTCTTATGACGCTAGATGCGAGCTAGATGAGAACTAGATGCACTACAGAATATTACATTTACACACATCCACAAATTATATGTAAACGTATCAGCTTTATACAGCGTAATACTCACTACTTTTGAAAGGTCTTTTCACTCACACTTTGAGTAATATTTACGGTAAAGTCTAGATCAGATACGCAGCCGGCTGGAAGTGCGACATGCACATCAATTATTATAGCATTTTTTATGACACTGTATAACAATAATGAACATTTTTACATTAGTGTGACGGTTGGGTTTAGGGTTAGGATGGGGGTAGGTGTTAAAAAATACAATTTATTGGTTAATTTAATAGATAGCATAAATAATACTCGGTATAACTACTGTTTTTACAGTACTGTGATGGTTGGGTTTAGGGTTAGGGTGGGGGTAGACGTTAATAAAATACAATAAATGGGAAATTTCATAAATAATAGAAATAATTCTGGTTAACTTCCAGCAGCGTCCATATCCGATCTAGCAACAACCGATATTCACAACAGACACTTTTACTCTACCTGCACTACATTTTAAGGCAAGTAATGGTACTTTTACTTGAGTTTGAGTTTTCAGTACTCTTTCACACCACTGATCCGACCTACAGATCGTCATGCATTGAAGCATAGGAACGTCAGAGTACATGAGTGGTTTTCTGCGATGTCTAATATAATCAATGTCATTATACCAATCCGACATCACCACACAGCACACACACACATGGCAATATTGACGATACGAATGACTTGACTACTTTATTAGTGGAAAAAATGGAGGTTTTAAGTTATATTAGTGAGTAAATGAATATCATTGGGAGCTTTTCTGTTTGATTTGTTTCAACGAATGACT
The DNA here is from genome assembly GCF_903798145.1 of Danio aesculapii. Lineage (NCBI taxonomy): Eukaryota > Metazoa > Chordata > Actinopteri > Cypriniformes > Danionidae > Danio > Danio aesculapii. The sequence continues at coordinate 1,521,032 of NC_079441.1, forward strand.
GATACTACATTTAACTTAATTAAATGAAATCTAACTCTTAAGTAAACTGGTGTAATGTTTACCTGTGTGTGTGTGCAGGAGCACCTCCTCCTGTCTGTTTTACCGCTGTACATCACAAGGGAGCTGAAGACGGAAATCGTCAGCCGTCTGTCGGCGAACTCTGAAGAAAACCGACCCAATTTCCACAGTCTGTACGTCAAACAGCACAGGAACGTCAGGTACGGTTAAGCAGATCCATGAATAAGATATTAGATGTGATCCGAATAGGGTGGCTCAGTGGTTAGCACTGTGGCCTCACAGCAAGAAGGTCACTAGTTCGAGTTTTGGCGTTCGAGTTGGCGTTTCTGTGTGGAGTTTGCATGTTCTCCCTGTGTTGGCGTGGGTTTCCTCCGGGTCCCCTACAGTCCAAACACTTGCGCTATAGGAGAATTGATGAACTAAATTGGCTGTAGTGTGTGTGTGTGTGTGTCAATGAGTGTGTAAGGGTGTTTCCCAGTACTGGGTTGCAGCTGGAAGGGCATCCGCTGTGTAAAACAAATGCCGGAATAGTTGTTGGTTCATTCCGCTGTGGCGCCCCCTGATAAATAAGGGACTAAGCCGAAGGAAAATGAATGAACGAATCACCTCCACCCAGATATAAACTGACATATCTGTGTGTGTTTTCAGTATCCTGTACGCTGATATTGTGGGATTTACTCACCTGTCCAGCACCTGTACGCCGGAGGAGCTCGTAGCCGTTCTCAATAAACTCTTCGGCCGATTTGACGACATCGCAAAGGTGAGTAAGAGTCTCCGTTATCTTCATCATTTCTCTTGTGCTTTATTCAACTCTTCAATGTTTTCTCTCTGCAGAGGAACGACTGTCTGCGTATTAAAATCCTGGGCGATTGTTATTACTGTGTGTCGGGTCTGCCGGATCGCAAAAACCAACATGCGCGAAACTGCGTTCAGATGGGCCTCGACATGTGCACCGCCATAAAGTGAGTTATTCCGTTGGCGCCAGTAGCCTTGTGGTTAGTGCGTCGACACATGGCACCTAGGTGTTCACGGCGACCCGAGTTCGATTCCCAGCTCGGGGTCCTTTCAGACCCTTCCTCTATCTCTGCCCCCATTACTTTCCCATCTCTAAATCTCCACTGTCCTATTACAATAAAGGTGAAACCCCTTAAAAAAACTAATTATAAAGTGAGTTATTCTGTAGGAGTGTAAGAGAGACCTTTGCATGGCTTTGCAGTCAGTAAATGTGATTATAATGGAAGTCAATGGGGCCAAAATAGCACCAACATAACCTGCCTGTGACCTGTGTGTGTTTCTGACTCTTCCAGTAAGCTGCGTGAGGCCACAGACGTCAACATTAACATGCGTGTTGGCGTGCACACGGGGAACGTGCTGTGTGGCGTCATCGGCCTGCAGAAGTGGCAGTACGACGTCTGGTCAGATGACGTGACTCTGGCCAATCACATGGAGTCTGGAGGAGTGCCGGGGTATCAGGACATTATTGATTATATCATTATATGAGTGATGATGAGGATGATCTTATTGATGATGATGATCAGTGTTAGGGAAAGTTTTAACTTCTGAAAATAATGCATTACAATATTGAGTCCAAAACATTACCTATTACTGTTCATGGTAAGGTTAATAACTCAAATATTATAACGTTACTCAAAAAAGCCATATTATTACATAACTTGTGTTACTTGTGATGCGTTTCCCCTAACACTGGTAATTATGATGAAGATTATACTGATGAGGGTGATAATGGTGCTGATGAGTCTGATAATTAAGATGAGGAAGATGATGACTGTGATTACTGTAATGGTGCTGATGTAATAACAGTGATGAGGATAATGATGGTGTTTGATGATGAAGATGATTCTAGTGATGATAAAAATGAAGATGGTGATGATGATTATTATGATTAGGATGTGATGGTGAAGCTGTTGTGATGATAAATATTATAGACTGTAGTGATTATAGTGATGATGGTGGTGGTGAGGATGATGATGATTGTTATGTGATAATGAGGATGGTGGTAATGTGATAATGGTGGTGATGATAGTGATGTGATAAAATGGTGGTGGTTGTGATGTGATAATGGTGATGATGATTATGTGGTAATGATTTTGACAGTGGCGGTGGTGGTGATGATCAATATATTGCCGATGAAGATGATGATGTGATAACAGTGATGATGGTAATGATGATGGTGATGATGAGAATGGTGGTGAAGATGATGTTGATGATGTGATATAACAGTGATGATGAGGATGGTGGTAATGATGAAGATGTTGGTGATGATGAGAATGGTAGTGATGATGATGAAGATGATGATGATATTGGTGAAAAGGATGATGTTGATGATGTAATATAACAGTGATGATGATGATGTTGGTGATGTGATAATGATGATGAAGATGATGCTGGTGATGTGATAACAGTGATGGTGAGGACTGTAGTAATGATGATGATGATGATATTGGTGATGTCATAACAGTGAGGATGATGATGATGATGATGATGTTGGTGACAAGATAACAGTGATGGTGAGGACTGTAGTGATGATGATGATGATGATGATGATGTGATGTATAACAGTGATGATGAGGACGGTAGTGATGATGATGATATTGGTGATGTCATAATAGTGATGATGATGATGATGATGATGGTGACAAGATAACAGTGATGGTGAGGACTGTAGTGATGATGATGATGGTGATGTATAACAGTGATGATGAGGACGGTAGTGATGATGATGCTATTGGTGATGTCATAATAGTGATGATGATGATGATGATATTGGTGATGTCATAACAGTGATGATGATGAAGATGATGCTTGTGATGTGATAACAGTGATGGTGAGGACTGTAGTGATGATGATGTTGATGATGTGATATAACAGTGATGATGATGATGTTGGTGAAGTGATAACAGTTATGATGATGATGTTGATGATGAAGATGATGTTGGTGGTGTGATAACAGTGATGATGATGAAGATGATGGTTATGTGATAACAGTGATGATGAGGATGTTGATGATGATGAAGATGATGGTGATGTGATAATAGTTATGATGTGGATCGTAACGTTGATGATGATGATATTGGTGATGAAGATGATGTCGATGATGTGATATAACAGTGATGATGATGATGAAGATGGTGATGTGATGACAGTGATGATGAGGATGTTGATGAGGATGACGATAATGGTGATGTGAAAACAGTGATGATGAGGATGTTAATAATGATGAAGATGATGGTGGTGTGATAATAGTAATGATGAGGGTCGTAGCGATGATGATGATATTGGTGATAAAGATGATGTCGATGATGTGATAAAACAGTGATGATGATGAAGATGGTGATGTGATAACAGTGATGATAAGGATGTTGTTGATGATGAAGATGATGTTGGTGGTGTGATAACAGTGATGATGATGATGATGATGATGATGATGTGATATAACAGTGATGATGATGATGGTGATGTGATAACAGTGATGATGAGGATGATGATGATGATGATGATGTGATATAACAGTGATGATGATGATGGTGATGTGATAACAGTGATGATGTTGATATTGATGTTTATGATGATGATGATGATGATGAGGACGGTGATGTGATAACAGGGATGATGATGATTTTGATGATGATGTTGGTGGTGTGATAACAGTGATGATGATGAGGATGATGTTGATGAAGATTATGTTGGTGCTGTGGTAACAGTGATGATGAGGATGGTAGTGATGGTAATGAGGATGATGTTGATTATGTGATATAACAGTGATGATGATGATGTTGGTGATGTGGTAATAGTGATGATGATGTGATAACTGATGAGGATGATGATGATATTGGTGATGAAGATAATGTGAGGATGATGCCGTTGATGATGTGATAACAGTGATGATGATGATGATGTTAGTGTTGTGAAAACAGTGATGAGGATGGTTGTGATGATGATGATGCTGGTGATGAGGATGATGTTGATAATGTGATATAACAGTGATGATGAAGATGATGTTGGTGATGATGAGGATGTGATGGTGTTGTTAATGGTGATATTTGTGATGATGGTGATCATGATGATGTGAGTGTTGATGGCGGTGATGATGATGATGATGATGATGATGATGATGATATTGGTGATGAAGATGATGTGATAACAGTGATGATGTTGATGATGTGATGTTGTGATAATGATGATGATGAAGATAATGATGCTGTTCCTCACAGGAGAGTCCACATCACAGAAGAGACTCTGCTTCAGCTGGGTGGCAAATACAAGGTAGAGGAGGGAAACGGTGCCAGTCGAGATGCCAGCCTGAAGGACAGGAGAACATACCTGGTGATTGATCCCAATGCAGAAAAGCTAAACACAGCAGCAGAGGTGATCAGCACTCATCAATACTCACAACACAGATCAACCATACCTGCTCACTGCTTGATTGTTTGTTTACTGACTGTCTGAATGTCCGTTAACACATTTAATCATTCTTTTCTAGCAACTTAGTACCAAAGGAAAGATGTATTTAGTTAACACAGTTATAATCCTGTATGACTATTAACTCATATTTTGCTATTAGCCTTATTAATACCAAATAAATTCAATTCAATTCACCTTTATTTGTATAGCGCTTTTACAATGTAGATTGTGTCAAAGCAGCTTCACATAGAAGATCATAGTAAATTGAAGCAGTGTAGTTCAGTTTTCAGTGTTTAAGTTCAGTTTAGCTCAATTCAGTGTGGTTTAATAATCACTACTGAGATCCCAAACACTGAAGAGTAAATCCATCGATGCACAGCTCTACAGATCCCGAACCATGCAAGCCAGTGGCGACAGCGATACCAAATAAATGTAAAAGTTAGTACCAAAGTAGAGGTGTTTTGTTATATTTCTGGTTGCTGCATCTTAGAAAATGGCCCTAATGACAATAAATGTTGCTAAATCACTGCTTACAACAGTTAAAAAACTGACTGAAGGCTTTACAGATTGGTTTGCCTTTTTATAAACCGGCATAAGAGAGTTGACTAGAATGCAGAGATTCACAACTGAAATGATTAATAATGCAGAAAATAGAGGTTTCATGCAAATGTTTATTAATGAAAATGTTGATTTAACTTAGATTGATGGCAATCATGACAGTACTATGTTGAGAGATCGCTGGTGAACTACAGACCCATAATGAACTACAATTCCCTACATTCTGCTTTGCAGACACTGGACTCCATTTTCATTAATCACACACACACACACACACACACGCACACGCACACACACACACACACACACACACACACACACACACACAGCTGAAACCCGTTATCATGGATTGTTTGGACTATAAATACATCACAAGTATGTGAGTTCATTAAGGAGTCTTTGTATGTCATATGGATGTTATGTTGATGTTCCAGAGTCTTGTTTGAGTATTGTTTGTTTTTTCCTGTTTGTTTATTTGGTACTTTGTAAGACTTCACGAAGACTGTATCATTAAAACTGCACTTGAATCCTACCTTTTGTCTTCGTCTCATCATCGCCCCGTGACAAGCAGAGTAAACGCACACAACAATTAAAACAAGAGTTAGTAATTATATGACAATTGAAGCTGGAGGCAGAGACTGTCAATAATAGGAGTAGTGAAGTCTTTAAGTTCATCTATTCAAGACACAATGTGTCTAAATACACATTCTTTTAGAGATATCTTGATATGATTTGTGTTATTATTCAAAAATGTTTCATTAAAATATTTAATGAAAAAGAACATTTATCTAGAAGACGCAAAATATATCCTAGAAACATCATCTATACAGTATATAGTTTAAAAAACGGACTGAATGATTATCATAACTGTAGTAATATTAATCTAGCATTATAACTACAAAGTTGTTCTTTGAGGAATCTTAAGGATATCTATAATCTAGTGTCTCCAAAACTGACAAAATTCACATTTAGAAGATATCAACACCAAGGGCTCTATTTTAATGATCTAGGCGCAAAGTCTAAAGCTCATGGTGCAAAAGCATTAAGGATGTGTCTGAATCCACTTTTGCTATTGTAAGGATGGATAAATACGCTCTGCGCCACTGTGCATGGTCTAACATGGTTGTGCTTATTCTCTTAATGAGTTCTGGGTGTGTTTTGAGCATAACCTGCATTATACCAATCAGAGTCTTGTCTCTCATTCCCTTTAAGAGTCAGTTGGGTCGCTTCATGGTGCATTTTCTATTTACATGGCGGACTTTATAAGTGTAAAAACTGAACGCTTCACTAGAGAGAAAACAGTTAAACAGAGCATCTGCAGCGCGAGGATAAAGAACGAGCCTCCTCCATTTAGCCTCTTTACTTTCTCTTTACTTTTACTCCTCACTTTACTCCTTTACTTTGGTGGAGTAAGAAAACAGTGGAGACTCACTCCACTGAACACATCCATTATCCCACATATTTAATTTTGTCTGTTAAGTGCAAAGATTTAATCAAAACTATTTCTAAATTCAGTTCTAATCTCCAGCAAAGGAATAAATGAACAATAATAATGAAGTGTGGTCAAAACACTGAGTTAAATCAAACACACGTCCTGTTCTTATGCCCCATATGGTGATGCAGACGTCTCCAAAACCCCACAGCTGGACAAATCTACACTTGTGTTTATAGAGTCAGCGTGTTTTACAGCGTGGCGCAAAACATGAATATTACTATTGCGCTGGTCTGAAAATAGCAACAAATCACGCCAAACACCTCTTGCACCTTATTGCGCCAGGTGTGTAATAGGGCCCCTAAAGTTTGCAGTTTGTCACCTTCACCTTGATGGATCATTTTTTTGTAGTCGCCTTATACTTCAATTACTCATCAACTCTTCTGACCAATCAAATCTTTAAAACGTCTCCATTTCTCCTGTGTTTCTCAGAGTCATGAGCTGAAGGTGAACAGACTCACAGACCGTCATAAGCTGCGGGCGTCGGTGCGGATGTCACAGTATCTGCAGTCCTGGAAAACCGTCAAACCCTTTGCTGGACTCAACCAACCAGAAGGCTCGCACGCAGCTCCGCCCACTGCTGACAGCGAAATCAGCCAATCACAGATGGGCATAGTCAGTGTCAATCATCATTACTGTCCAATCACACTCAGTCACTGCAAAAATGTCGCATAATAAATCCTGTAACTCATTATTTGTTGTCATTTTAACAGGAGCACATGGAGTTGAACACACACAGGTGAAAACCCACTTTGTTAATAATATGCAAGAAATAATTGATGAGTTATAAGAAAATAAACCTTTTGATTTGAAGGAACAGTGATAATCTTCACGCTATTCTGCCCTTTTCTGTAAATATTGACAAATGTTCTAATCATATTGAAGATTTCTGATACTCCGATGATCAAATATGCAGTAGAACATTTATTTTTTCTTTCAAACAGCTTAATAATGACCGTATTATTTCTTAAATGACTGGTAATGAGCGCTGATCTGGTTGCTAGAAGGGATACAGCTGCAATCAGAAGTTAATGAGAAGTATTTACATTATTTGTATTTTCTTAGCTAGATGAGATACAGCTGAGGATACTCATGTCAAAGTAGCATAATGTAATAAAAAAGTATTTTATTAGATTATGCTATATTGACGTGAATATCCTCAGCTGTATCCCATCTAGACTTCACCCTCTCCTGCAGCGCGGAGAAGTCTAGATAGGATACAGCTGAGGATACTCACGTCAATATAGCATAATTTTTGTGACACTGTACATTAAATAATATTTTTACTGTACTGTGAGGGTTGGGTTTAGAGTTGCAGCAGGGGTATACGTTAATAAAATACAATTAATTTGTGATTTAATGTATAAAATAAACACTTCTTGTTAAATAAATTACTCTTGTTAACTTGATAGCAGCTGTATCCCTTCTAGTAAAAACCGCAGGAGAGATCCGAGCTGCTGGATTTACGTCATGTTTAGTAATTATTTTCTGACGAAATACATGAAGATAAGCAACTGTTTATCTGAGTGAGGAATAGAGAAAATATGCTAGTAACATAAACATTGTGTATCTTACATGAACAAAGCACATCGTCCAGTTATATTGAAAAATAACTATTATTGCCATGCATCCATCAGGTGTGAGTTTTAGCAGTTGATGACGTGCGCTCTGAATGGTCTAATCACACCGGTGCGATCGTATCCTTCAGGGACCAGCCAGGGCTGATCACACCAGTGTGATCATACGTTTCAGGGATCAGCCAAGGCTGATCACACCGGTGTGATTATACGCTTCAGAGACCAGCCGAGGCTGATCACACCCGTGTGATCATACGCTTCAGGGACCAGCCGAGGCTGATCACACCAGTGTGATTATACGCTTTGGAGACCAGCCAAGGCTGATCACACTGGTGTGATCATACCCTTCAGAGACCAGCCAAGGCTGATCACACCGGTGTGATCATACGCTTCAGAGACCAGCCAAGGCTGATCACACCGGTGTGATTATACGCTTTGGAGACCAGCCAAGGCTGATCACACTGGTGTGATCATATGCTTCAGGGACCAGCCAAGGCTGATCACACCAGTGTGATCATACGCATGAAAAGGTTAAGCTGTGTTTCTTTTATGTATTTGAAATTATGTTTGGCGATGATTTATTAGTTATTTGTTTGACATGTTTGTTGTAAGGCGACTTTGGGTGTCTTGAAAGGCAGCATTTATATAAATAAAATCAATTATTATTATTATTATTATTATTATTATTATTATTATTATTATTATTATTATTATTATTATTATTAGGTGTGTGCTTTATAATTCTGCATATTGAATATTTTCTGTATTTTGAATGTTTTATTTTGAATATTTTACTTTTATCATTAAGCATTAATACTTTTACTTCTGTATTTTTTGTGTGAAGCACTTTGAGAATTACGTTTTAAAGGCGATGCATAAAAACAATCTAGAAATTATTATTAATATTATTATTACTATTACAAAATAATGCACACCTAAAGGTGGTAATGTGATGAAGCAGAGTGTCCGTTACATCTAGTTAATTCAACAGACATAAGTAAATAATTCTACTGTTATTATAATGAATTATCTATTTATTATTTATTATTCTAGTCCATTATTTGACTGTTGTAGCTGTGAAATAACTCTGATCATTCAGCGGAGTGATATGGAGCTGTAATGCGCTCTAAACCTGCCGGAACTACTTTAGCTGTGCCTTTATCTGACAATAACCAAACACCTGAGAGTGACCATCAAGCATTCAGCATTTAGCAGAGCTGCAGTAGAAAGATCTCAGTTATGCTGTAATAATTCATGTTAATTTTCTTCCTCAGATCTTCACAAGTTCTGGAAAATGAACTGATGGGTTTAGACTCTGTGGATAATGGAGGGTGAGTGAATAATAGTTAAAATGATCTTAATGTTGTATGTTTTATTCATTTCATTTATTAGTAATCAGCTATTTAGTTTTATGTTTTAATCTTTAAATCATAATTATATTTGAATGCTTTATGAGTGATGGTGAATCAGTCATACTGTCAGTGTTTGAACTCATGTTGTTTGTGCTTTCATCATGTAGGAAAAGTCCAAAGATTAACTGTTTGACTTTATTCTTTACTGACTGTCCGCTGGAGAAAGAGGTGAGATTCAGTTAAAGCTTGTGTTTTTCTGTTTATTTTTGTGTTTGCAGTGTTTTATATTTTATTCAATATTTTATTGTGTATGTTTTGTGTGTGTGCTTGTGTGTGTGAATGTGCATGTGTGTGTGTGTCAGTATTCACTGAGTGAAGCCCAGGATCTTCATCATTCTGTGGGATGTTTAGCCGTCATCTTCATCTCTGTGTTTGTGGTTCAGATGTTGATCTCAGAAAAGTGAGTTTGAAATATAATCAATTAAAAATATTAATTAAATTTAATGTTACTACAACCCTAAAGCAGAAAATGTTGGGGCAGTATGGAAACACAAATAAAAAAAAAAGAAGTGATTTTTAGATTTACTGTGACTTGTATTTCAATGCAGACAGTACAACAACATGTGTTGGTCATGATTTGTATTTTGTTGTTGTTGTTGTTTTAAATAATCACATATACTATTTTTGGTTCTTGCAACACATTTCACAGTTGGACCAGTGAAGCATTTACCACTCTGTAATGTTGCCATTCCTGTTCACAACACTTAAAGGTGTTTAGGGACTGAAGACATCAAGTGATGAAGAGTTTCAGTTGTAATTCTGTCCCATTCTTCCTGCAAACAAGTCTTAAGGTGGGCAACAGTACAGGGTCTTCATTATCGCATTTTGTGCTTCAAAATACCCCACACATTCTCTATTGGAGCCAGGTCAGGACTGCAGGCAGGCCAGTCAAGTACCTGTATCCTCTTCCTCTGCAGCAGGACTCTGTAATGTGTGCAGAATGTGGTTCTGCGTTGTCTTGTTGAAATATGCATGGGTGTCCCTGGAGAAGAAGGCAGCATATTGAGCTCCTGAATCTCTCTGTGCTGTTCAGTATTAATGGAGCATCACAGAAGTGCAGGTTACCTTAGCCAAGGGCACTGACACAACCCCACACCATGACAGAGTCTGGCTTTTGGACTTGTTGCTGGTAACAGTCTGGATGATCCTTTTCTTCTTTGGTTTAGTGCACACTGTGACCATTTCTCCCAAAAGATACCAGAAACACTGATTCATCTGACCACAGTACACATTTCCACTGTGTTGATCCATCCCAGATGCCCCCAAGCCCAGAGAAGTTGGCGGCACTTCTGGACACTGTTAACATAGGGCTTCCTTTTGGCACAGTAGAGTTTTAACTGGCATTTGTGGATGTAACTCTGTATTGTGGTACTTGACAAAGGTTTGCTGCAGTAATCCTGAGCCAATGTGGTGATCTGGCTTATAGATGACTGAGGATTCTTGATGCAGCGCCCCCTGAGGGATCGGAGATCACGGTTGTTCAGCTTAGGCTTGCGCTCTTGTCCTTTACACACTGAAACTCCTCCAGATTCTTCAATCTTTAATGATGTTCTGCACTGTTGAAGGTGAAATATCCACATGTCTTCATCTGAGGAACACTGTGTTTAATCATTTAAATCATTTTCTCACGTATTTGTGGTCAAACTGGCGATCCTCGGCCCATCTCTGCTCCTAAAGGACTAGACCTTTACTGATGCTGCTGTAGTAGCAGATCATAATCACAATCACCGGTGTCACATCACATCATTACTTCACCAGTTTACCTGATTACTGCCCTAATCTGCTCCTGTGAAAACTGTTTACACGACTGAGTTTATTTTGGAAAAATAATAAAAGCAATCATGAGGAACACATTAAATAATGTTTGTTATATTGCCTGCAATGAAATACAAGTCAAAGTATAATTGGAAATCACTAGTTTCTTTTTTTAATTTGCATTTTACTTACTTTGCCAACTTTTTTCTGATTTGGGGGTTTAAAAAATACTTATCTTCAAAACAATTTTAACCAAAAAAAACTTTAAAAATTATATATATTTTATTTAAAAAAAATTTTATTGAGCAGTTTCTTCATATATAATTTGATTAATACAACAAATTATTTCTTAAAACACAGTCACTGTGTAATATATTAATGTTTTATTTTGAGCTGTTTATATTATTCTACAGCAGAAGTTTGTGACTTGATGGTTAGATAATGGTTAATAAAATATTATAAATAATTATTAATTAGATATAAACAGTAATAAGCTAAGAAAAATATTACACATTTAAATAAACACTTTAAATATGTGTATCTGCATATCATTTGACTATAAACCTACATAAGGGAGATGTAAATATTCAATCATTCATTTTCCTTTGGCTTAGTCCCTTTATTCATCAGGGGTCCCCACAGTGGAATGAACCGCCAACTATTCTTACATATAATTTACACAGCAGATGCCCTTCAAGCCACAACCCAGTACTGAGAAACACCCATACACACTCAATTCACACGCATACGTGATTGTTAGATTGTTAAAAAAATTAAAATATTATTATTATTATATAATAGTTTCCAGGACTTGAAATATATGAGGTTTCCATGGTAATGTTTTAGTTAAAAAGGCTCACCTGACAAATATGACAATTTCAGTCACTTTTATCCAACATTTCTTCTTATATAACATAAATAACTTTAAAAATTACATAATTTGACTTATGTTCTCCCCGTGTTAGTGTGGGTTTCCTCCGGGTGCTCTGGTTTCCCCAACAGTCCAAACACATGCGCTATAGGGGAATTGATATACTAAATTGGCTGTAGTGTATGTATGTGTGTGGGAATGAGTGTGTATGGGTGTTTCCCAGTACTGGGTTTTGGCTGGAAGGGCATCCGCTGCATAAAACTTATGCTGTAATAATTGGCGGTTCATTCCGCTGTAGTGACCCCTGATAAATAAGGGACTACGCCGAAACAAAATGAAGAAATGAATGAATAATTTGACAACAACCACTCAGAGCTGTTTTCTGCTTGTGTACATTTGACAAAAATCAGAAGGTAAAACAGACTTTATTTTGACTTTAACAAAGCACATTACCTGTTTAATATTTCATCAGACACATTAAGACCAAAAGCAACTACAGAAATTAAGCAAAAATCTCTCATTATTTCATGGCCAGAAACTTTGCGCTGGCGGTGTCGTATGGTTCCACGTTCCCAGTCCAAATAGTGGTTGTGGTTATAGTCTTCACTACATTCCTCAAGGTATGATTGCACATCTTACACGTGTGGGTTTGTTTTGGCAAAACTAGTTAATTATCAATATTATCTAACTATTTATTGCAATTATGTGCAATTATTCTAAAATATTTATCAGCTTTAAACCTTAATATGTGACTCATTCTAGAATTGCGGGGACATTTTCCATTCATTTTCCTCAAACTGGAATGTATTGTAACATATGTATTAATTACAGTAAACTGAATCTATCGTTAATGTAAAATTATGCAAAATTCTTAAATGTGATGGGAAATAGTTCATTATGTTACTAATTGTTGTTACATTTATTATTAAACTTTTTAGACTAAAGAGTTGACAATAACAGAGTTGACGATAACAAAGTTGATGATAGCAGAGTTGACAATAACAGAGTTGACGATAACAAAGTTGATGATAGCAGAGTTGACGATAGCAGAGTTGACGATAACAGAGTTGACGATAGCAAAGTTGACGATAGACGATAGCAAAGTTGACGATAACTGAGTTGACGATAACAGAGTTGACGATAACAGAGTTGACGATAACAGAGTTGACGGTAACAGAGTTGACGGTAACAGAGTTGACGGTAACAGAGTTGACGATAACAAAGTTGACGATAACAGAGTTGACGATAACAGACTTGACGATAACAAAGTTGACGATAACTGAGTTGATGATAACAGAGTTGACGATAACAGAGTTGACGGTAACAGAGTTGACGATAACAAAGTTGACGATAACAGAGTTGACGATAACAGACTTGACGATAACAGACTTGACGATAACAAAGTTGACGATAACTGAGTTGATGATAACAGAGTTGACGATAACAGAGTTGACGATAACAGAGTTGACGGTAACAGAGTTGACGATAACAAAGTTGACGATAACAGAGTTGACGATAACAGAGTTGACGATAACAGACTTGACGATAACAAAGTTGACGATAACTGAGTTGATGATAACAGAGTTGACGATAACAGAGTTGACGATAACAGAGTTGACGGTAACAGAGTTGACGGTAACAGAGTTGACGGTAACAGAGTTGACGGTAACAGAGTTGACGATAACAGAGTTGACGGTAACAGAGTTGATGGTAACAGAGCTGACGGTAACAGAGCTGACGGTAACAGAGTTGACAATAACAAAGTTGACAGGAACAGAGTTGACGATAACAGAGTTGACGATAACAGAGTTGACGATAACAGAGTTGACCGTAACAGAGCTAACGGTAACAGAGCTGATGGTAACAGAGCTGACGGTATCAGAGCTGACGGTAGCAGAGTTGACGGTAGCAGAGTTGACGATAACAGAGTTGACGATAACAGAGTTGACGGTAGCAGAGTTGACGGTAGCAGAGTTGACGATAACAGAGTTGCCGATAACAGAGTTGACGATAACAGAGTTGACAGTAACAGAGTTGACTGTAACAGAGTTGACGATAACAGGGTTGACGATAACAGAGTTGACGATAACAGTTGACGATAACAGAGTTGATAGTAACAGAGTTGACGGTAAATGAGTTGACGGTAAATGAGTTGACGGTAAATGAGTTGACGGTAAATGAGTTGACGGTAACAGAGTTGACGATAACAGAGTTGACGGTAACAGAGTTGACGGTAACAGAGTTGACGGTAACAGAGTTGACGGTAAATGAGTTGACGGTATCAGAGTTGACGGTAACAGAGTTGACGATAACAGAGCTGACGATAACAGAGCTGACGGTAACAGAGTTGACGATAACAGAGTTGACGGTAACAGAGTTGACGGTAACAGAGTTGACGGTAACAGAGTTGACAGTAAATGAGTTGACGGTAAATGAGTTGACGGTAACAGAGTTGACGGTAACAGAGTTGACAGTAACAGAGTTGACGATAACAGAGTTGACGGTAACAGAGTTGACGGTAACAGAGTTGACAGTAACAGAGTTGACAGTAAATGAGTTGACAGTAAATGAGTTGACAGTAAATGAGTTGACGGTAAATGAGTTGACGGTAACAGAGTTGACGGTAACAGAGTTGACAGTAACAGAGTTGACGATAACAGAGTTGACGGTAAATGAGTTGACGGTAAATGAGTTGATGGTAAATGAGTTGACGGTAACAGAGTTGACGGTAACAGAGTTGACGGTAACAGAGTTGACGGTAACAGAGTTGACGATAACAGAGTTGACGATAACAGAGTTGACGATAACAGAGTTGACGGTAACAGAGTTGACGGTAACAGAGTTGACGGTAACAGAGTTGACGATAACAGAGTTGACGATAACAGAGTTGACGATAACAGAGTTGACGGTAACAGAGTTGATGGTAACAGAGCTGACGGTAACAGAGTTGACAATAACAAAGTTGACAGGAACAGAGTTGACGATAACAGAGTTGACGATAACAGAGTTGACGATAACAGAGTTGACCGTAACAGAGCTAACGGTAACAGAGCTGATGGTAACAGAGCTGATGGTAACAGAGCTGACGGTATCAGAGCTGACGGTAGCAGAGTTGACGGTAGCAGAGTTGACGATAACAGAGTTGACGATAACAGAGTTGACGGTAGCAGAGTTGACGGTAGCAGAGTTGACGATAACAGAGTTGCCGATAACAGAGTTGACGATAACAGAGTTGACAGTAACAGAGTTGACTGTAACAGAGTTGACGATAACAGGGTTGACGATAACAGAGTTGACGATAACAGACTTGACGATAACAGACTTGACGATAACAGTTGACGATAACAGAGTTGATAGTAACAGAGTTGACGGTAAATGAGTTGACGGTAAATGAGTTGACGGTAAATGAGTTGACGGTAACAGAGTTGACGATAACAGAGTTGACGGTAACAGAGTTGACGATAACAGAGTTGACGATAACAGAGCTGACGGTAACAGAGTTGACGGTAACAGAGTTGACGGTAACAGAGTTGACGGTAAATGAGTTGACGGTATCAGAGTTGACGGTAACAGAGTTGACGATAACAGAGCTGACGATAACAGAGCTGACGGTAACAGAGTTGACGGTAACAGAGTTGACGGTAACAGAGTTGACGGTAACAGAGTTGACGGTAACAGAGTTGACAGTAAATGAGTTGACGGTAAATGAGTTGACGGTAACAGAGTTGACAGTAAATGAGTTGACGGTAAATGAGTTGACGATAACAGAGTTGACAGTAACAGAGTTGACGATAACAGAGTTGACGGTAACAGAGTTGACGGTAACAGAGTTGACGGTAACAGAGTTGACAGTAAATGAGTTGACAGTAAATGAGTTGACGGTAAATGAGTTGACGGTAAATGAGTTGACGGTAACAGAGTTGACGGTAACAGAGTTGACAGTAACAGAGTTGACGATAACAGAGTTGACGGTAAATGAGTTGACGGTAAATGAGTTGATGGTAAATGAGTTGACGATAACAGAGTTGACAGTAACAGAGCTGACGGTAACAGAGTTGACGGTAACAGAGTTGACGGTAACAGAGTTGACGGTAACAGAGTTGACAGTAAATGAGTTGACGGTAAATGAGTTGACGGTAAATGAGTTGACGGT
Organism: Danio aesculapii; assembly: GCF_903798145.1. Taxonomy (NCBI): domain Eukaryota; kingdom Metazoa; phylum Chordata; class Actinopteri; order Cypriniformes; family Danionidae; genus Danio; species Danio aesculapii. Next base: position 1,537,290 of record NC_079441.1, read on the forward strand.
AACAGAGTTGACAGTAACAGAGTTGACGATAACAGAGTTGACGGTAACAGAGTTGACGGTAACAGAGTTGACGGTAACAGAGTTGACGGTAACAGAGTTGACGTAACAGAGCTGACGGTAACAGAGTTGACGGTAAATGAGTTGACGGTAAATGAGTTGACGGTAAATGAGTTGACAGTAACAGAGTTGACGGTAACAGAGTTGATGGTAAATGAGTTGATGGTAAATGAGTTGACGGTAACAGAGTTGACAGTAACAGAGTTGACAGTAACAGAGTTGACGGTAACAGAGTTGACGGTAAATGAGTTGATGGTAAATGAGTTGATGGTAAATGAGTTGACAGTAACAGAGTTGACAGTAACAGAGTTGACAGTAACAGAGTTGACGGTAACAGAGTTGACGGTAAATGAGTTGATGGTAAATGAGTTGACAGTAACAGAGTTGACAGTAACAGAACTGAGGATAACAGCTGATGATAACGGAGTAAAGATAACTTGATATAATTTGTTATTTTTATTGAAAACTGTTTCAAGTTTTTGTAAAATAACAGGTTTATCCTGGAGATGCAAAATGTTCCCGCAATTCTAGATTCACCCGTATTTGTGTTATCATGTCAGTTCTTGATGTTTGCATGTGTTTGTCAGCGCTGGAGGTCTAAGGTTCCCCCCAGCATCCCCTGGATGTTGGAGCTGTGCACCGGTGCGGCCAGCAGGGCGGCGCTGCGACTGCTGCTGGTGCTGCTCTGCCTGCTCATCACACTGCTCATGGCAGTGCTGAACATGGTGAGAAACGCACACATGCACACACACACACATTCACGCACACACACACATACATCAGCTTTCATGCATAGCCAATTGAGAAATGATTTTGTAGCAATTCTGAGATTTTCAGCGTGCATTGTGATTCTAAGATATTACATTTTTGCCATATGGCCAACCCCACCACCACCACCCACCACCCCCCCCAGCTCAAAAGTTGCTTTAAAATAAATGCCTAATTGTGAGCAAATGCAAATGATCAGCAGTGTTTTCTTGTCTAAATTGCTTTGTGTTTTGTAGGCTTTCATTCCAGGTGATAGCTGCGTAAATGTTTCCCAGAATGCAACAGCGCTGAACATTCTGAATCTCTACACTGTCCCGGTGAGCTCTGAAGGCTGAATAGCAGATTTCCTGATGTGATGAATTGCTGAATTATGACAATAACCCTGTATATCATCAGTATACATCAGTACTGTTCATGTTCATCACCACCACACACTGAATTATTGAACATCTGCATATGTCAGATGATGAGTATACGGATGATGAGTTCATTCTTCATGTGTGTGTGTGTGTGCAGTATTACCTGTTCTGCTGTCTGCTGGCGATGCTGGGCGTGCTGGTGTTCATGCGTGTGTGTGTATCAGTCAAACTCTTCCTCCTAACTCTGGCTGTGGTGGTGTATCTGGCGCTCTTTCTCTACGTTTATGCGCCGCGCTCCGACTGCTACATCCAGCAGCTGTACACCGCGAACAACACGTAAGATACACACACTTACGCAATTCTCACACACTCAGTTTGCACACACACACACTCACACACACACATACACATTGACACACACACACAAAGACACACATTTATGCAATTCACACTCAGTTTGCACACACACACTCAATTCGCACACACACTCACAATTCACACATAGACTTACACAGGCACACACACTCACGTTATTCCCAATTAGAGACACACACTTACAACTCATACACTTACACAGAGACATATGCGCTTTCACACACTCACGCAACACACACTCAATCACACACACATACAATTCACACAAACTCAATTCCCACACATACTCAAGATTTACACATGAACACAAACACACACACACTCACATTTCACATACATATACAGACACGCACACACACACACTCATACAAAAACATGCCCAATTCACATGCACAAACTCACTCACACACACAAACAAATGCATATGCACACACACATACACACTTACACAAGGCGTAAGACACACAGTCAATTTGCACACACATTCACAATTTATACACACACTCACCCTCTCACTCACCCACACATTTATTCACAAACTCACACACACACACACACACACACACACACAAACACACACTTCTTCACATACACACACACTTCCTCACATACACACACACACACACACACACACACAAACACACACTTCCTCACATACACACACACTTCCTCACATACACACACCACACACACACACACACACTTTCTCACATACACACTCACACAAAAATGTAAGACACATAATCATACAAACACTTTCAATTCACACACATTCAATTTTGACATTTACAATTTACACTCATACACAAACACACACACACACACACACACACACACACACACACACACACACACACTTTCTCCCCCACACACTCACTCACAAATTCACTGACATACACTTACAAATATACACACACTATTAAACATATACAAACACACACTCTCACAATTCACACACACTACATAGACACACATGTATACACATGCACTCATACACTCTCTCACACACACACTAACAAACACAGTTCAAACAATCTAGGCGCAAATCCTAAGGGCCCTATCATACACCGGGCTCAATAAGGTGCAAGACATGTTTGGCGTGATTTATTGCTATTTTCAGAGCAGCGCAGCAGTAATTTTCACATTTTGCTCCACGTTGTTTATAGTAAATCCATTTGTGCGCCACTCTGTGGACTCATGTGTGTGCTGGTCTATAAAGGAGGTGTGTTAAGGCGCATTGTTGGTGCGTTGCTATTCTGAGGAACTGAAATCGACAGTTCAATAGACCAACTGAAAGCAGCTCTAAAGTCCAGCAGAGTGTGTTAGTTATGCGCCTGTGCAGGTCCAAATGCTTACACACTGCTGAATACACACAGGATGAACATTTCGGATTTTCCTTTCCTAAGTCCTTCATCTTCCATCTGGGCCAACCCAAAAATTTTTATATGTGGAGCACCAGTATTATGAAAGGAATGGATAGATAATAATATTAATATAATAATAATAATAATATTAATATTCTGGAAGATCTTTATGAAGATGACTAATTAATATCTTTTGAAAAACTTCAGCATAAATTTAATCTGCACAATAATCAGGTCTCTACAGTTGAGCTCACAAATGTCTTTGGTTCCCCTTCGAATTCTCCTAAGGGTAAAAGTATTGATAACATGGTCCTGCAATATTGTAGGTTCTGGCCTTGAAGCTTCTAAATACTATGCACTACTCTTTAGTAGGGCCAGACGGAATCTGCGGACGTTTCTTGCTATTTCTGCAGAGAATTTTGGTAAAAATCTGCAGATTTCTGCTGAATTATTTTGGGAGTATCATAACTAAAACCTTAATATCTGAACTAAAACAATATCTTTTAAACTTTTATTTAATGTTTAAAATGCAAATGCAATAAGATCCACTTTATTTGGTAAACAAAGCAAATCTCTCATATAATATCTCTACTAAAAGACAGAAAATATTACTGTACACACTGCACTGTACATAAATCAGATCAACATTTTCATATTAGTCAATAATATTACTGAAATTAATTAAAAACTGAATAAATATAGATTTACACACATTTACTCCAGTAAATAAACAGAATTAATGATGATCTGTGGAATTCTGCGTGCAGATTTCATGTGGGCCTACTCATTAGTCAGTCGAGTCAAAATATTAGTTCTGCAGTCAAGATAATATGGGGAAAAAGATTTGGGATGCACATTTGAAGATGAGAACTGGGGAAAATTCTCTAGAGATGTTAGAACTCGTCTTGCACAGTTTAAAATTTTACATCGATTTTCCTGGACGATGTAGAGTGTGTTCAGAGCGGGTTTCACAAACAATCCAGAATGCTGGCGATGCCAAGAAGAAGCAGGTGACCTATTATGTGTTATGGCCCCTGTCCCTTAAGCCACATCAATAAAGCTGAATCACAGTGGATACAGAGCTGTATCATGCTAGGCAGACGGGTGATTGTTAAACACAGGAAATCTTCCAGTAGACCTCCGATCTCAGAGTTAGGACGAGTTGCAGCTTATGAAAAACTCTCCCACAGTTTACATGGAAGAATTGAAATTTATTTTGATAAATGGGGAACATGTCTACATTTCTGCGACCCACAATGTTAGCAAACATGTAGCCAGACAAAATAATGATTAAGGTTGTGATATTAGCAACTCAATTAAATTCAGCTTTATTTGTATAGCGCTTATACAATGTAGATTGTGTCAAAGCAGCTTCACATCAAAGATCACAGTAAATAGGAACAGTGTAGTTCAGTTTGTAGTGTTTAAGTTCAGTTCAGCAACCCACCTTCCTCCCTTTCCTTTTTTAAAAGAAAAAAAGTGTGTGTGTTCTGGTTTGGTTTACTTACGCAATTTATATGATGTTATTTATTTACTGTGTTTATTTATTTTGTATTGTTCTGCTTTTGTGTTAATGCTCTGTGTTTGACATTCATCTGCAGTTTTAGAAATAAGAAAAATCAATAAAAAGCTCAAATCATAAATCTGCAGATAATCAATAATACTGCTGATAATAATAACATTATACAGATGCAGATAACTAACACGCTCTGCTGGGACTGTAGAGCATCTTTCAGTTGGTCTATTGAACAGTCTAATTCAGTTCCTCAAAACAGCAACGCTCCAACAATGCGCCTTAACACACCTCCTTTATAGCCCAGCACACACATGAGTCCACAGAGTAGCACACAAATGGATTTACTATAAACAATGTGGAGCAAAACTACAGGTTACTACTGAAAATTATTGTTGCGCTGGTCTGAAAATAGCAACAAATCTCATCATACACTTCTTGTGTCACGTGGTGGAGAATCACACAACACAAAAATCCAAGTGCAGCAATTTATTTAGACAAAAACAAAGGGGTTCCTAATCTTGCACAGGAACTACAACAAGATACAAAAATCTAGGGATGGCTGACGTGAAACTGACGTTTCCACACAGTGTCGAGATCCCGAAGCGCAAGTGTTTCGAAACACTGTAGCGAAGCATGATCCGAAACACCCAGGTCACGTGACTAAAGTGTTTCGAAACACCTGGTCACGTGACTAAAGCGATTCAAAGCATTGATCAGTTCAGAAGCGTTTCGAGACTTGGAGAATCTGCATTTGACTGACAGGGTCAATCAAAAGTTTCTGTCTCGTATGGCCTAGTGGACCGTCCATGTGCGAGTTGTTACAGGCTTCAAATGACTATTAGGTTCGAATCCTGACTTGTACAAATACTCCAAAATCATGATTTTATGTATTTTAATCATGTTACTGTTATGGTGTAGTCTAAATAGGATACAGCTGCTGATACGCCATCAATTTAGAGCATCATTTTTGTAACTGTAAAACAGTAATTACTATTTTACAGTACTGTGATGGTTGGGTTGGGGTAGACATTCATAAAATACAATAAATGGGAAATTTAATGAATAATATAAATAATTCTTGTTAGCTTTTGTCCACAACTGTATCTGATCTATCAACAGCCCTGTTTTATGACCAAAACAAGCCATATTTATTCACAAAGTGTTTATTCGGATGTCAGACCAATGTTGAAACAGAACGATGCACGAACAAAGCATCTCAAACTGATATTAAAGCATTTCAAAACAGCTGTATCAGCCTGGATTCGAACCAACAATCCCCGCATGGAAGTCAGGAACCCTAACCACTCCACTATATCACTTGAGTGTCCATTCTTACAAAGTGGGGTTTAATACCTCAATCTGCTCAACTGTTCTTTGCTGAAGCTGTTCCAGTGCAATACATAAAAAATGACCACTAGGTGTCACCGTAGAGTGGGGTTTCAAAACGTTTCGAAGCTTCGACACATTTGCTTCAACTGTTTCAGTGTTTCATGAAGCCTCGCTTTGCCCACCACTACAAAAATCTAGAACTGAGACCAAACAAAAAAAACTAACAAAAAATCCAAGAATAGGCGACTACAAAAACAGGGTAGGAATGTTAACAAAACAAACAAACAAACCAAAATAAGCAAATACAAAACTAGATCACCAAACAAACATACCAGGCATGAGGGGCTAACAAAATCCTAAGGCAACTAAAACACAAGACAAAAGGGTTTATAAAGGCAGGGCTAAATTAGCAAACAAGAAACAGCTGAAACAGAAAACAATCAGAAGTGCAAAGGATTGTAGGAAATGAAGTTAAACTACAAAACAAGCTAGTGCCCTCAAGTGTCCAAAAGAGGGCACTGCAACATGTGGCATCTTGTGCCTTATTGCGCCGGGTGTGTGATCGAGCCCTAAGACTACTTTGTTTATAAATCTTTTGCTGTATAATAAAGCAAAAAAAGTTTCCCAGTGCTGGGTTGCAGCTGAAAGGGCATGCACTGTGTAAAACATATGCTGGAATAGTTGGCGGTTCATTCCACTGTGGCGACCCCTGATTAATAAAGGGACTAAGCTGAAAAGAAAATGAGTGAATGAAGCAAAAATATTGTTTTACTTTAATTACTCGTGCAGATGTATTAATTTTTTAAAATGATAACAATTTACTTACACACACACACATATGAGCACACACACACACACACACACACGAATAAAAACTATTTATTTTGATTCCTTTTTGGATTATTTACGTAAATCTGACCTAAAATACAATAAAAATATGAACTGCCTTAATATATCCAGCATCAAGAGTTAATTTTAGCTGTGTGTATGTGTGTTGAAACTGCCCTCGGACTATACACACAGATGAATATTCCCCTCAGTTTCATATGTACTGTGTCATCCTTCATTAAAGAGTTGATTGGGTTTAATAACAGAGATTAGCCGTGTCAGATAGTTGATGTATATTTCCATCAAGGATTATGAAGACTAA
>NC_079441.1:1549207-1586707 GCF_903798145.1 Danio aesculapii
CAAATGTTGCAACTGCATTTGTGTGACTCATCATTGCAGAAAGGCTTGAATACGACACACTTAAAACACTGCGTTGTGACATTCGCTCAATCCACCTCATTCGTGCGAATAGCTCCACAGGGTGTCTGATTGCATCTTTCCATTGATGTAACATATAAATCACTGGAGCTTAACGCTTCATCCGCATCTGGTGTGTGTCATAGGTCACATCTTAATTCTGTAAAGTGAATTTGTTTTATGTGTGTCATTTAAATGTGTGTCATTGTGTGTGTGTTTCAGGACTTGTACAGTAAGTCATGTGAGTGTGTCTGCGTCATGTTTGCGTCTGTGCCGCATTTTTTCAAAGAGTTTTACAATGAAAGCAGCGTTAACAACAATGGCCTGGAGTGTCTGCGCTTCCTCAACGAGATCATTTCAGACTTTGACGAGGTTTACTGGACATTTATTTATTTATTTGATTGTTTATTTTTATTTGAATCCACCTTTCTCATATCTTGTCTTTTTCTGTTTTCCAGCTCCTCAACAAGCCAAAGTTCAGTGCTGTGGAAAAGATTAAGACCATCGGCAGCACATATATGGCAGCGGCTGGACTGACCCAACCTGCCAAAGTAGAGGAGCGACAGGTGAGATTGAAATTTAACTCTGTTACCGTCAACTCTGTTATCGTCAACTCTGTTAGCGTCAACTCTGATATCATCAACTCTGTTACCGTCAACTCTGTTACCGTCAACTCTGTTAGCGTCAACTCTTTTAGCGTCAATTCTGATATCGTCAACTCTGTTACCATCGACTCTGGTACTGTCGACTCTGTTGCCACTGACTCTGTTACCATCGACTCTGTTACCGTCAACTTTGTTACCGTCAACACTGTTACCGTTGACTCAGTTACCATCGACTCTGTTACCGTCAACTCTGTTATCGTCGACTCTGTTACCGTCAACTCTGTTACCGTCAACACTGTTACCATTGACTCAGTTACCATCAACTCTGTTATCATCGTCACTGTTACCGTCAACACTGTTACCATCAACTCTGTTACTGTCAACTCTGTTACCATCAACACTGTTACCATCGACTCTGTTATCGTCCACTCTGTTATCATCGACTCTGTTACAGTCAACTCTGTTATCGTCAACTCTGTTACTGTCAACTGTGTTACCGTCAACACTGTTACCATCAACTCTGTTACCGTCAACTCTGTTATCATCGACTCTGCTACCGTCAACTCTGTTACCGTCAACTCTGTTACCGTCAACTCTGTTATCATCAACTCTGTTATCGTCAACTCTGTTACCGTCAGTTCTATTACCATCGGCTCTGTTACCGTCAACTCTGTTACCATTGACTCTGTTACCATCAACTCTGTTATCATCGACTCTGTTATCGTCAACTCTGTTACCGTCAACTCTGTTACCGTTAACAGTTACCGTCAGCTCTGTTATCGTTAACTCTGTTACTTTCAATTCTGTTACCGTAAACTCTGTTATCGTCAACCCTGTTACCGTCAACACTGTTACCGTCAACACTGTTACTGTCAACTCTTTTACCGTCAACTCTGTTACTGTCAATACTGTTAGCGTCAACTCTGTTAGCGTCAACTCTGATATCGTCAACTCTGTTACCATCGACTCTGGTACTGTCGACCCTGTTGCCACTGACTCTGTTACCGTCAACTTTGTTACCGTCAACACTGTTACCGTTGACTCAGTTACCATCGACTCTGTTACCGTCAACTCTGTTATCGTCGACTCTGTTACCGTCAACTCTGTTACCGTCAACACTGTTACCGTTGACTCAGTTACCATCGACTCTGTTATTGTCAACTCTGTTATCATCGACTTTGTTACCGTCGACTCTGTTATTATCGTCACTGTTACCGTCAACACTGTTACCGTCAACTCTGTTACCGTCAACTCTGTTACTGTCAACTCTGTTATCGTCCACTCTGTTATCATCGACTCTGTTACCGTCAACTCTGTTATCATCGTCTCTGTTACTGTCAACTCTGTTACCGTCAACACTGTTACCATCAACTCTGTTACCGTCAACTCTGTTACCGTCATCTCTGTTACCGTCAACTCTGTTACCGTCGACTCTGTTACCGTCAACTCTGTTACCGTCAACTCTGTTACCGTCGACTCTGCTACCGTCGACTCTGTTACCGTCGACTCTATTATCAGCAACTCTGTTATCGTCAACTCTGTTACCGTCAACTCTGTTACCGTCGACCCTGTTACCGTCGACTCTGTTACCGTCGACTCTATTATCAGCAACTCTGTTATCGTCAACTCTGTTACCGTCAACTCTGTTACCGTCAACTCTATTACCATCGGCTCTGTTACCGTCAACTCTGTTACCATTGACTCTGTTACCATCAACTCTGTTATCATCGACTCTGTTATCGTCAACTCTGTTACCGTCAACTCTGTTACCGTTAACAGTTACCGTCAGCTCTGTTACCATCAACTCTGTTATCATCGACTCTGTTATCGTCAACTCTGTTACCGTCAACTCTGTTACCGTTAACAGTTACCGTCAACTCTGTTATCGTCAACCCTGTTACCGTCAACACTGTTACCGTTAACACTGTTACCGTCAACACTGTTACTGTCAACTGTGTTACCGTCAACTCTGTTACTGTCGACTCTGTTATCGTCAACTTTGTTATCGTCGACTGTGTTATTGTCCCCCCTTTTACCGTCAACTCTCCTATCGTCAACTCTCTTACTGTCAACTCTGTTATGGTCTAAAAAGTGAATCCATTTTTAATAAGTTAAACACAATTCGTATCAGAATAAGATGTTTCTTATCCCATTTAAGTCTTTTGCTTATTTTACATTAATATTAATTCTGTGTACTGTGATATTACATTTGATGGAAAATGAATGGAAAAGACTTGAAATGTACCACAATTCTTTATTAAGAAGTGTAAAATTAAATGCATGTGTGTGTCTTCTGCATGCACAGGTGTTTGACATTTCCTACAGCCAGGTGCGCTGCATGCTTGACTTCGCCATCGCTCTGATGAGCAAACTGGAAAACATCAACATGCACTCATTCAACAGCTTCAAACTCAGAATTGGTAAATCAAAGCTTTGTTTTTCTTCCTCCATGGTTTTATTGTATTAAATGTGTAGTAACCATGTTTTTTGGCAGATTAGTTACAACACAAATACCATGCTTAATATGTCTTAGTAACCACAAAATGTTTTTATTTAAAAATCAAGTCCCACTTTATATTAAGTGACCTTAACTAAAATGTACTTACACCAAAAGTAATAATTTGTTACAATGTACTTACTGTGTAGATGCATGTATGTACTGTGTACTTATGCTTGATTAAATACCTGTATGTAATTACATCTGTAATTCATTTTTGTAACTACATTTGTAAATACACTGTTGACCATCCCTTACACCTTAACTCACCCTTAAACCTACCCATACCACCAAACCTGTCCATAACCCTACCGCTATCCCAACCCAAGAGCACCACAAGTGTTCTCAAATACATTATGAACACAGTAAGTACATTGTATTTATTTTGTGATGCAAGTACGTAGTAGTTAAGGACACTTAATATAAAGTGGGACCAAAAATCATAATGTTCCCAAACTTTCTTTTGTTTATTTGATCTTTCCTCTTTTTTTACATTCTCTTTGTTGTTTAGGAAAAGAGAAAGAACACAACTAAGATGTAAATTCAAATTATCTGTACACAAAATTGCAAAATCATCATTTTACAGCAGAATTATTTACTCTTTCACTGCAGAAATGCTGTTCTTACTTAGAGTTTTGGTCTTGTTTCTAGTCCAAATATCAAAAAATTCTCAAATCAAGAAGCATTTTCTAGACAAGCACAAAATATAATCTTGTTTTCAGAAATAACATTATTTTGCTTTCCCAATTGGCAGAATATTTTTCCTGTTTTAAGGAAAACTCACTTAATTTTGACTCATTATTTCTGAAAACAAGACAATGTGCTCTACTTTAACGGCATAGGCGCAAAGTCTAAAGTGCATGGCGTAAAAAGCAATAAGTCCGTGTCTGAATCCACTTTTGCTATTGTAAGGATGGATAAATATGCTCTGCGTCGCTGTGCATGGTCTAACAGGGTTGTGCCTATTCTCCTGATGAGTTCTGGGCGTGTTTTGAGTGTAATCAGAGTCTCGTCTCTCATTCCCTTTAAGAGTCAGTTGCGTCACTCCATCATGCATTTGCTATTTACATGGCGACTTTGTAAGTGTAAAAACTGAACGCTTCACTAGTGAGAAAACAGTTAAACAGAGCATCTGCAGCGCGAGGATAAAGAACGAGCCTCCTCCATTCAGCCTCTTTACTTTCTCTTTACTTTTACTCTTCACTTTACTCCTTTACTTTGGTGGAGTAAGAAAACGGTGGAGACTCACTCCACTGAACACATCCATTATCCCACATATTTAATTTCCTTTGTTAAGCTCAAAGATTTGTGTCAAAACTATTTCTAAACTCAGTTCTAATCTCCAGCAGAGGAATAAATGAACAATAATAATGAAGTGTGGTCAAAACACTGAGTTATATCCACACACACACGTCCTGTTCTGATGACCCATATGGTGATGCAGACGTCTCCAAAACCCCACAGCTGGACAAATCTACACTTGTGTTTATTAAAACAGATATAAATCTGCAGATAATCAATAACACTGCTGATAATAATAACATTATACAGATGCAGATGGTCATGAATGAACTGAAAAAGCCCCCCGAGGTGAAGAAGGCATGGAGGCAGTGGTGTTTATATTGATGTAGAAAATCATCATTTCTGGATCATTTTAATCCTTTAATTGTTTTCATCTGTAAAGATATTTGTGTGTTGCTGTTCATCCTGTGTGTATTCAGCAGTGTGTAAGTGTTTGGACCTGCACAGGCTCATAACTAACACGCTCTGCTGGACTTTAGAGCAGCTTTTAGTTGGTCAATGGTGCGGTCTATTTCAGTTCCTCAAATTAGCAATGCATCAACAATGCGCCTTAACACACCTCCTTTATAGACCAGCACACACATGAGTCCACAGAGTGGCGCACGAATGGATTTGCTATTTAAACAATGTGAAGCAAAACCTGAAAATTCCTGTTGCGCTGGTCTGAAAAAAGCAACAAATCACGCCAAACACGTCTTGCGCCTTATTGTGCAGGGTGTAAATGAATGAGAGAAAAAGAGATATTCTATTGTTCATGGTATTGCATGAATGTGATTGAGTCATTGGTGTTGTGTTGTTGTGTTCAGGCATAAATCACGGGCCTGTAATCGCAGGCGTCATCGGCGCTCATAAACCGCAGTATGATATTTGGGGAAACACAGTGAACGTGGCCAGCCGGATGGACAGCACTGGAGTCCTGGACAAAATACAGGTCAGCGCTTACACAAATATATCAGCATACATGGACACTTTTCAAAAGACGATGACAATGCGTTTAACAGTCATCAGCATCTTGAAATCTTTTAATACCTTTAATACTAATGACCCTTTAATACATTTTTTTGTTAAACGTATATACAGTTGAAGTCAGAATGATTCACCCTCCTGTGAATTTATTTAATAGTTGAACAGATTCAGGAAATGTTCACAGTATTTCCTCTAATATTTTTTCTTCTGGAGAAAGTCTTATTTGTTTTATTTCAGCTAGAATAAAAGCAGTTATTAATAGTTTTAAAGCCATTTTAAGGTCAATATTATTAGCCCCCTTTAGCAATATTAGTATTGGATTGTCACCAGAACAAACCACTGTTATACAATGACTTGCATTCTGCTTTGTGATTTTGGCAGTACTAAAAGTAGTTTAATATTACTCCTGTTACTACAGGCTTTTATAACGTGAGTTTTCATAACGTAACAAGTTTTTAATTATTAAAATGAAAAATACTGAGAATAAAACTTTAAATAAATATAAGTTTATGGACTTATAATAATTAATCCATTGAATTTACATTGAAGTTGCTGTTTTGAGGTAAAAAGTCAAGCAAATTTCGAAGAAAGTCTTAATAAAATGTTGAGGATAACGCATTACATTTTGAGAATAGCTACATTTTAAATAGATTTTCGTGAAATTATACGACTTTTTTTCTCAAATAAATGTATTCTTGAAATTTAAGGAATTTACTCAATGTTTTATTTTCAGAATTGTTTTATTTTAATTCGTTTTTTTAAGAATATTTTCAAAATGTAACGAGTTTAGTTTTTTAATTATTAAAATAATAAAAAATAGTGAGGATAAAACGTTAAAGGGCACCTATGGTAAAAAATCTACTTTTCAAGCTGTTTGGACAGACATATGTGCATGTATGGTGTATAGAGCGTCATATTGGGGTGATATAAGCACACCCAGTGCTTTTTTTTTCAATTTAACAACATAAAAACGGTGGACCAATTGGAGCGGTTTTCAGATCGACTGCAACTTTACGTAGGAGAGCGGTCCCCCCGCCCACCAATATTGATTGACAGGCGCGTCATCATATCCTCAGTTTGTTGATTCACGTCCGCCATTTTCAGCGTGAGTTGAAGCGATATGACTAAAGGAACACGCTAGCTCTATTTTTAGACGCAAGGCTCATTGGGCTCAACACAAGAGCAATATTCTCCACATTATCGCTCTAATCTGAATTATTGGTTGTATCTTTAGGTAGGTTTGCAAACATGTGTACTTCTCATTGAGTCTACCTTATACTTCAGCCGTTTGCATTTCTCGTGATCCCAGAAGCTCCCTGTGATCTTAACTAGCATGCGTTTTACAATTCTAAACATCGGTTTCTATCAGGGTACACTCAAGTCGATGGCTGGGCGCCGCGGACCGCTGCAGAAACCTATGTTTACAATTCAAAAATGCGTGGCGCGACGATTCGGGACACTTCATGTCTCTGCCGCGCCACAGAGAGTGTCTGGTGTGCCGTGTTGCGGCTTCGAGCGGCGCATCCGGTGCCTCAGTCAAAGTTAATTCAGTGTGTGTGGTTATTAGTTTCTGTGTGCAAGCTCGGCACTTGAAACTAGCACACAGTTGGCTGTAAAACTGTACAAAGACACAAATGATTTTGTACTCTCTGCTTGGTCTGTGTCAGAGTCGTACATGTACGACTGATTGCTGATCCTCTCACTCCTTCTCCTTCTCTGAGTCTGCCTGTCAGACTCTGTTCCAAACACAGAGCGGGTGAGCTCATGGCCCCGCCCCCTTGTTACGTTGGCGTGAAGCCGAAACTAATTTACATGTGAAGCAACACACCCCTAAATCAGCGAGCTGTGGACACGCCCCCAACATGACACTTTTTAACACATTATAATAAACAAATCTGAACTGTGTTTTAAACTGAACCTAAACTGGCACACTCAGAAGAGCCAGAATATTAATATTAAATCATAAAAAAGAGGTAAAATATTTGCCCTTTAAGTCAATTCATTGAATTTCCAGAATAAAGTTGCTGTTTTGAGGTAAAAAGTCGAGAAATTTTAAGAAAAGTCTAAATAAAACATTGAGAATGAACACATTAGATTTTGAGAATAACTACATTTTAAATGTACTTTTCATGAAATTATACGACTTCTGTCTAAAACACAATAAATTGATTCTCTATGAAGTAAATAAAAAGCTTAAAACAATGATGAAAATAAAAATGTTGAGAATAAAGTTATAAAATGTCAAGAAAAGTCTAAATAAAATGTTGAGAATAAACTGACTACATTGAGAATACACTACATTTTGAGGATAAAGACTTAAGAAACAATAATTCAAATATCATCTTGAATAAATGCATTAAATTTCAAAAATAAAGTTGTGTTTTGAGAAAAAAACTAATTTTGAGAAAGTCTAAATAAAATGTTGAGAATAAACGCAGTACACTGAAAATAAACTATATTTTAGGAATAAAGACTTAAGAAAAGGGGCGCCACGATGGCTCGAAGTTGGTGTTTCTGCGTGGAGTTTGCATGTTCTCCTCATGTTGGTGTGGGTTTCCTCCGGGTGCTCCGGTTTCCCACACAGTCCAAACACATGCGCTGTTGGGGAATTGATGAACTAAATTGCCCGTAGTGTATGAGTGTGTGTGTGAATGAGTGTGTATGGCTGTTTCCCAATACTGGGTTGCAGCTGGAAGGGCATCTACTGTGTAAAACATATGCTGGAATAGTTGGTGGTTCATTCCGCTGTGGCGACCCCTGATAAATTAAGGGACTAAGCTGAAGAAAATGAATAAACGAGTTAAAAAAGCGAATGTAAGAAAATATGATTCTTATGTTGTGACGTGTTTTCAGGTAACTGAGGAGACTGCGCAGGTGGCCCAGACTCTGGGTTACTCAGTGACCCAGAGAGGAGTGGTCAATGTGAAAGGGAAAGGTCAACTGACCACATACTTCATCAACACGGAGCATACGCCAGCCAATCACACACCTCTCTGAACACACACCCGCTGCATCAGTGTTTCACTAAGGTCCTGTAGGCTGAGGTCATTTAATGTACGTTTGACGTTTACCTTAATGGTTCATCTATTTTTATAAATAACGCACGAGTCTGTGGCCTTCAGAAACTTTCAAATGACTATAGTTTTATATGAAATTTCCTCTATTTTTGTTATTTATTACTGTTTGGTAACGTGTATTTAATATTTTGTATGTTCAGTGTATGTGTTAATTAAAATGTTTGATAGAAATCTGAGTTGTTGGTTGTTTTTGAGTGAATGTACAGAAGTGGATTAGGGACAGGCAATAATAAGGTTAAAGGTTAAAGTCATTATAATGACAAAGTGTTCTCAAGAAAAATTCTGAAAAGGAAATGTTGAGAATAAATACATCACATTGTAGATGGAGGAGGAGCTTTACAGAAAGAGGAGGAGCTTCATAGATGGAGGAAGAGCTTTACAAAACGAGGAGCTTTACAGAAAGAGGAGGAGCTTTATAGATGGAGGAGGGGCTTAACTGAAGGAGAGGAGCTTTACAAAATGAGGAGCTTTACAGAAAGAGGAGGAGCTTCATAGATGGGGAGGGGCTTTACAGAAAGAGAAGCTTTGTAGATGGAGGAGGGGCTTAACTGAAGGAGGAGGAGCTTTACAAAATGAGGAGCTTTACAGAAAGAGGAGGAGCTTCATAGATGGGGAGGGGCTTTACAGATAGAGGAGGAGCTTTATAGATGGAGGAGGGGCTTAACTGAAGGAGGAGGAGCTTTATAGATGGAGGAGAGGCTTTACAAAAATAGGAGATTTACAGAAAGAGAAGCTTCATAGATGGAGGAGGGGCTTAACTGAAAGAGAAGGAGCCTTATAGATGGAGGAGGGGCTTTACAAAAAGAGGAGGAGCTTCATAGATGGAGGAGTAGCTTTATAAATGGAGGAGGAGCTTTACAAAAAGAGGAGCTATACAGAAAGAGGAGGAGCTTAATAGATGGAGAAGGGGCTTAACTGAAGGAGAAAGTGCCTTATAGATGGAGGAGGGGCTTAACTGAAGGAGGAGGAGCTTTATATATGGAAGAGGGGCTTTACAAAAAGAGGAGCTTTACAGAAAGAGGACCTTCAAAGAAAGAGGAGGAGCTTTATAGATGGAGGAGGGGCATTACTGAAGGAGAAGGGGCTTATAGATGGAGGAGGGGCTTAACTGAAGGAGGAGGAGCTTTATAAATGGAGGAGGGGCTTTACAAAAAGAGGAGCTTTACAGAAAGAGGACCTTCAAAGAAAGAGGAGGAGCTTTATAGATGGAGGAGGGGCTTTACTGAAGGAGGAGCTTCATAGAAAGAGGAGGAGCTTTATAGATGGAGGAGGGGCTTTATAGATGGAGGAGGGACTTTGCAAAAAGAGGAGGAGATTTACAGAAAGAGGAGGAGTTTTATAGATGGAGGAGGGGCTTTACTGAAGGAGGAGCTTTATAGATGGAGGAGGAGCTTTATATATGGAGGAGGGGCTTTGCAAAAAGAGGAGGAGATTTTCAGAAAGAGGAGGAGCTTTATAGATGGAGGAGGGGCTTTATTGAAGGAAGAGCTTCATAGAAAGAGGAGCTTTATAGTTGGAGGAGGGGCTTTACTGAAGGAGGAGCTTCATAGAAAGAGGAGGAGCTTTATAGATGGAGGAGGGGTTTAACTGAAGGAGGAGGAGCTTTATAGATGGAGGAGGGGCTTTATAGATGGAGAAGCGGCTTAACTGAAGGAGAAAGAGCTTTATAGATGGAGGAGGGGCTTTAGAGATGGAGAATGGGCTTAACTGAAGGAGGAGGAGCTTTAATGATGGAGGAGGGGCTTAACTGAAGGAGGAGGAGCTTTAATGATGGAGGAGGGGCTTAACTAAAGGAAGAGGAGCTTTATAGATGGAGGAGAGGCTTTAAAGATGGAGGAGGGGCTTAACTAAAGGAGGAGGAGCTTTGTAGATGGAGGAGGGACTTAACTGAGGAGGAGGAGCTTTGTAGATGGAGGAGGGGCTTAACTGAAGGAGGAGGAGCTTTATAGATGGAGGAGGGGCTTAACTGAAGGAGGAGGAGCTTTGTAGATGGAGGAGGGACTTAACTGAGGAGGAGGAGCTTTGTAGATGGAGGAGGGGCTTAACTGAAGGAGGAGGAGCTTTATAGATGGAGGAGGGGCTTAACTGAAGGAGGAGGAGCTTTGTAGATGGAGGAGGGACTTAACTGAGGAGGAGGAGCTTTGTAGATGGAGGAGGGGCTTAACTGAAGGAGGAGGAGCTTTATAGATGGAGGAGGGGCTTAACTGAAGGAGGAGGAGCTTTGTAGATGGAGGAGGGGCTTAACTGAGGAGGAGGAGCTTTGTAGATGCAGGAGGAGCATGAAAATCTGAAAAATGAAAGTTGCTATTTTCTATGTTGACTAAATGGGCTCAATAATGGACAAAACTCAACTTTTGAAAATACTGTTAAAAATATGGACGTAGTGTCCGTGATGACACCCATAAGTTTCTGAAGAGCACAAATTAATCTACAAGTAGGCGGAGCCATCGTCCTCATCATTCCAGGTAGGTGTAAATGGAGCTAGAGTGTGGGCGGAGCTAGAGATGTCTGATTGAATTTTACTTAAATAGTTTATTCTTTGGGTGAAACGCTCAACACTTCATTAAAGGCGACTTGTTTGTGTTCTGACTACATGTGTTTGGTTGTTTTTTATATTAATAAAGTGTTTATTGTGTTTAGTCTTTTAAAAACACTGTTGTAATACATTGAGCCACTAAGCGTTGTTCTTATGATGTTTTTCAACAAGAGGAAAATGCTATTTTCCCCTGGGTGCTCCGGTTTCCCCAATAGTCCAAACACATCCGCTATAGGGGAACTGATGAACTAAATTGGCCGTAGTGTATGAGTGTGTGTGAATGAGTGTGTATGGGTGTTTTCCAGTACTGGGTTGCGGCTGGAAGGGCATCCGCTGTGTAAAGCATATGCTGGAATAGTTGGCGGTTCATTCCACTGTGGCGACCCCTGATGAATAAAGGGACTTTGAATAAATAGATTTCTTTTGTGTTGTTACAAACTGTTTTAATATGCAATATAAACATACAAATGATCGAGGCATTGATTAAACATGCACTAACATGCACCGTCTTTCGGATAAGTAGGGGTGTGACCCCGGTGTCCTGGCCCTTCTCTCCATCGGCCCTTACCCATAATGGCCTCCCAATCATCCCCATCCACTGAATTGGCTCTATCACTGTCTCTCCACTCCCCCTATAGCTGGTGTGTGGTGCAGCACCCTGAAGCACTGGCGCCGTTGTTCTGAGGCTGCCGTCGCATCATTTAAGTGGAGCTACACACACTGGTGGTGGAGTGGAGAGACCCCCCTCATGGTTGTGAAGTGCTTTGGATGGATGGCCGTACACAAGAAATGCGTTGTATAAGTACACATTACAGTACATTACACACTTCTGGCACACAAATCTGAACACTGGACTGGTTCCAAAATCCTTGTTGAATTTTTTTGACATATTACATCAGGAGTTAACAGAAAAGAGTCTCATTTTAGGACTCCATAACTGAAAATGCTGCGAATAACCAGAAAAAGTGAAATGCAATGTAAATAATCGGGGGAATAATGCATCAACATCCGTTTAAAATCCTCCAGAATATTTATGTAAGTGATGCTGAACTGGAGATTGATTAATTGATGATTTTGATCTAAAACAGGCTTTGATTAAATGGGAATGTACTATAACTGAAATCTGCACTAACCAATGGATAAAGAGCAACAAATGAAACTGTTGAACCTGTGTTTGGGATGTTTTCTTTAAACGGGACTAAAAACAACAACTCGCATCATTTAAATAATATTAGTTTAGAGGAAACTCTATATTTCTGTATCTTTAAGAACGCAAAACAGCCACATTTTCGCCCTATTTAATCATTTTAGGACTTCTTAATGTCTTGTTAATATAATCTGTGTGTGTGTGTGTGTGTGTGTGTGTGTGTGTGTGTGTGTGTGTGTGTTGTGTGTGTGTGTTTACTGCTGGATTCTCGGAAGATGAGCAAAATATCCGTCAGAAGACAAAAGTAATTTATAAACCTAAATACAAACCGCAACAGTGGAATTTCCCTCAAAGGGAAGCTAAGCTCCTCCCATCAACCGCTCTGATTGGTCACCCCGATTTTTCCTCCGCTCCGATTGGCCCACGCGGCTGTCCGTCATCGCGCTTCCTGCTCTGGCGAAAGTGAGGCATTTTCGTGTTTTCCGAGTGAAAAGTGTCGCTCTTCCAGCTGAGGTGATGATTCTGACTGTGAGTGGACTTTAACTCTTTATTTCTGTGTGTTTGAAATTAAAACCATGTTATCGAGGTAAACAAGTCCCGCCAGAGGCGGATAAACACGTTTGAAAATGAGTAAAGTTCCTGGTTTACTTTCTACGCTAGTTTTTGTATTTGAAACGAACGCGTTTTCTGTTAAAAACTTAATGTGGGTGTTCAATTATAGTGTTTTGTTGAGTGTGTGTTGTCATTTAGCAGATGTGAATGTTGTTGTTAATGTTTGTCGTGAATGCGCAGGTCCGCAGATCTTCGCTTCAGCATGTCCGGCGACGCTCGTCACAGTAGGAGGCGACGCCCCCCCAGAATGTATATGGTCGCGTCCGACTACAAGGTGCAGGATCAACTGGAAGGAACCATTCGCCTGCAGCGGGGGCAGCTGTGCGTGGAGCAAGAGGGAGGAGGGGGACACCGCGGAGGAAGAGGAGAACACCTGTGGGTCAAGGTGAGACACTGAGAAATACACCTTCATCTCACTGTTTACATGCACACTGTGATCTTAGATCTCGCTATTTAGAGTTTGGTTATGTGATGTGAGTCTCTTTTTTTTCCTCCCCCGCAATTTTGTTTCTCATCCGTTACTTTTTTAATATTACAACTGGTAATATTACCTGTGTGACATATTTTGATGATGATGTCAGCAGTTTTATTTCATTTATAACATTAGATTAGTTTTTTTTTAATATAGGTAAATAAAACCTTTTCAATTTTATCTCCAAATGTGTACCATTTCCATCCCAATTGTGAGGTTTAAAACTTTGAAACTTTGTATATTGCACCAATAGTTTACCAATTTTACCCCAAAATAGTAAAACTTCTACAAGTAATATTAATTATAAGAAGAAGATAATAATAATATTAATAATAATAAAGGCAGCATGAATAGAATATATTATATACCCTAGAATATATTATGTATATTTACAAAGAAATGAATAAAAGTCTTTATTTTGGAGAGAGGGTGTACTCGATTATGCTGAGCACTGTATATGAAAACAAATAAATCAATGTAAAAATGCTTTTTTTTTTGTCACTCAGTGGACTCTGCTGAATTATCATCAATAATATTGTAATCGCAATATATAGCAGGGAATACTGTGATATACATATATTTAAGTGCTAATCTGCCATTTCTCCCCTCCTCAGGTGTTAGATGTGGGCTCGGTGGTGAAGCTGGAGCGACAGATTCTTACTGAAGTGCCGTCCGATCTGGCGGGTCTGATCGAACCTGTTTCTGACCTGGACACGCGCGTTAAACTGCTCTCCAGACCACACTTCCTGCAAAAGTTAGCTTATTATTATTGCTATTAATATTAATATTATTAATATCATGCAGGATAACACTGTGAGCCAGCAAAATAAAGACTGTACATTTGGATTTAAAGCAGACTGTAATGTGAATCTCTCTCTCTCTCTCTCTCTCTCTCTCTCTCTCTCTCTCTCTCTCTCTCTCTCTCTCTCTCTCTCTCTCTCTCTCTCTCTCTATCTCTCTCTCTCTCTCTCTCTCTCTCTCTGCACAGGTTAGCTTCATTACCGCTGGGCTCCGAGGTGCGTGTCATCTGGAGCCGCAGCCAATCAGAGCTGGCGGAGGCGGAGCTTCGTTACCGTGGACCCCTCAATAGAGGAAGCTCTGCTGTTTATTTCGGCGTTCAGCTGAAGGTGAACTAATCTTGCTTTTACGTTAGAAGAGATCATTACACATTAATATAAACATGTTTATTTGTCTCACTTCATTACCTAATTACTGTTAGGGTTAGTTAGTATTGCTGAAAAATGTGTGTCTTAATACTAAACCTGAAAAATGATAACTAATTAACTAGTTCATATTAATTATCATCTATTTACATCTAAATGTAATTTAATTTATTAAAATATTGATTTTATTTATTAGTTTTTTAATGTTTATTTATTTATTCAATACACTGAGTTTTAAATATTACTAAATATCAGTCCATATTAAAAAATACTATAGTAGTTTATAGTAAATACAAGTGTTTGTGAACCATACTATAGTAAAGTGTATTATATTGTGTATGTAATAGTATTTACAACTCTTTGTGAATGAATGCTCCAGCGTACTGTAGAATTAACTATAGTGAACTGAAATAAGTACTTTAGTAAAGTTTAGTTTTTACTACAGTAAACTGCGTGTATTGTATTATAATATACCCTAGAGTTGTAGAAAACTACAATGTTGGGTAATTTGTTTATTTTACTGTAGTTGTTGTGTTACCATAGCAACTGTAGAATCACCACAACAGATCAATTACTGTAGTTGTTGTGTTACCATAGCAACCATAGAATCACTACAACAGATCAATTACTGTAGTTGTTATCATAGCAGCTGTAGAATCACCACAACAGATCAATTACTGTAGTTGTTGTGTTACCATGGCAACTGTAGAATCACCAAAACACATCAATTACTGTAGTTGTTGTGGTACCATAGCAACTGTAGAATGACCACAACAGATCAATTACCGTAGTTGTTGTTACCATAGCAACCATAGAATCACCACAACAGATCAATTACTGTAGTTGTTGTGTTACCATAGCAACTGTAGAATCGCTACAACAGATCAATAACTGTAGTTGTTGTGTTACCATGGTAACTGTAGAATCACCACAACAGATTAATTACTGTAGTTGTTGTGTTACCATGGCAACTGTAGAATCACCACAACAGATTAATTGCTGTAGTTGTTGTGTTACCATAGCAACTGTAGAATCGCCACAACAGATCAATAACTGTAGTTGTTGTGTTACCATGGTAACTGTAGAATCACCACAACAGATCAATTACTGTAGTTGTTGTGTTACCATGGTAACTGTAGAATCACCACAACAGATCAATTACTGTAGTTGTTATCATAGCAACTGTAGAATCACCACAACAGATCAATTACTGTAGTTGTTGTGTTACCATGGCAACTGTAGAATCACCAAAACACATCAATTACTGTAGTTGTTGTGGTACCATAGCAACTGTAGAATGACCACAACAGATCAATTACCGTAGTTGTTGTTACCATAGCAACCATAGAATCACCACAACAGATCAATTACTGTAGTTGTTGTGTTACCATAGCAACTGTAGAATCGCCACAACAGATCAATAACTGTAGTTGTTGTGTTACCATGGTAACTGTAGAATCACCACAACAGATTAATTACTGTAGTTGTTGTGTTACCATGGCAACTGTAGAATCACCACAACAGATTAATTGCTGTAGTTGTTGTGTTACCATAGCAACTGTAGAATCGCCACAACAGATCAATAACTGTAGTTGTTGTGTTACCATGGTAACTGTAGAATCACCACAACAGATCAATTACTGTAGTTGTTGTGTTACCATGGTAACTGTAGAATCACCACAACAGATCAATTACTGTAGTTGTTATCATAGCAACTGTAGAATCACCACAACAGATCAATTACTGTAGTTGTTGTGTTACCATGGCAACTGTAGAATCACCAAAACACATCAATTACTGTAGTTGTTGTGGTACCATAGCAACTGTAGAATGACCACAACAGATCAATTACCGTAGTTGTTGTTACCATAGCAACCATAGAATCACCACAACAGATCAATTACTGTAGTTGTTGTGTTACCATAGCAACTGTAGAATCGCCACAACAGATCAATAACTGTAGTTGTTGTGTTACCATGGTAACTGTAGAATCACCACAACAGATTAATTACTGTAGTTGTTGTGTTACCATGGCAACTGTAGAATCACCACAACAGATTAATTGCTGTAGTTGTTGTGTTACCATAGCAACTGTAGAATCGCCACAACAGATCAATAACTGTAGTTGTTGTGTTACCATGGTAACTGTAGAATCACCACAACAGATCAATTACTGTAGTTGTTGTGTTACCATGGTAACTGTAGAATCACCACAACAGATTAATTGCTATAGTTGTTGTGTTATCATAGCAACTGGAGAATCACCGCAACAGACCAATTACTGTATTTGTATTTGTGTTGTGAAAATCACCATTAAATATATTTTACATACATCTTGGTCTAATTACATATTTAATATATTTAATAATGATATACTTAATCATAAAAACCATGAATCAATTATGAAAAATTACAAATATTATATTTTATACTTTGTGCGTATATATATATATATATATAATTTTTTTTTTTTTTTTTTTTTTTTTTTACTTGAATATTTGATAATATAACTTATTGTAATATACCTATTGTAGTAAGCAGTAGTTTATAGTCCTATTTCCATTTATTAAAGAAGTCATGGATTTATTGGTGTGCATTTAAACTCTTTATGCATCAGATATGTGCTCCAAACTTCATAGAGACATGTTGAATTCTTCTTTTATGATTTGCAATGTTTCCAGTTGCTTTATTAGTGATTTTTCTTGCCAATTTTTGTAATCCGTTTTATCTATTTTGTTCTGTAAAGTTGCTTCTGACCATGACATGTCCACACTAAAAGGTTAAGTATCTTAAGCTGAAGTATCATACTCAGACTGAAGATGTAGTTTATGCATTATTAAGCTTGACGCTTCAGAAACGGTATGCAGTATCGGCCGATCACCATGACAAGGAATTGGTACTGGCTATCAGCTGCAAAAATCCTGATCAGAGCATCCCTAATATATATATATATATATATATATACACACACACACACACACACACACACACACACACACACACACACACACACAATTGAAGTCAGATTTCTGTTTAACAGAGAGCAGATTTCTCCAACACATTTCTACACATAATAGTGTTAATAACTCATCTCTAATAACTGATTTATTTTCTCTTTGTCATGATGACAGTAAATAATATTAGACTAGATATTCTTCAAGACACTTCTATACAGCTTAAAGAGACATTTAAAGGCTTAACTAGGTTAATTAGGGTAATGTAATTAGGCAAGTCATTGTATACAATCCAAAACTAATATTGCTGAAGGGGGCTTATAATATTGACCCTAAACTATTAAAAACATTTATAAATATAATTCCTGTATATTTAATACTCCTCCATGTGTTTATCAGGGATGGGCAGCAGGCCGTGGTAAATCCAATGGGAACTATAAAGGCCATCAGCTGTTTGTGTGTCCGGAGGCCTGCGCTCTGTTCCTGCCGGTCAGTGAACTCTCGCTCCCGCGCTCGTCCCGCAGTTCAGGAGAGCAGGAGCGACAGCCAGCCAACCAGAAAAACATCCTCTCACGAGCGGCCGAGTCCAGCCCCGCACTATCCATCGGTCAGAGAGTGTGCTTCAGCCAGGAGGAGGCGCTGCAGAGGGGGAGCGTGCAGTTCTGTGGGCCGCTCAACACACACACACCCACAGCGCTCTATGTGGGAGTTCTGCTGGTCAGTGTTTCAGCACACACACACACACACACACTTTTGAATCTGGATGAATCATTAGCCGCATTTCCACTGTTGGGCCAGTGCGAGCCAGAGCTTTTATCGGGCCGGGCCAGCCCAATCACCCGGCAGGTTGAGCAGTGAGGCTGAAATCATGTCACGTTTCCTCTGTCGGGCTAGTACAAGCATGGGCAAACTCGATCCTGGAGGGCCGGTGTCCCTGCAGAGTTTTGCTCCAACACTAATCAAACACACCTGAACACCCTAATTAGTGTCTTCAAGATCACTAGAAAGCTACAAGCAGGTGTGTTTGATTAGGGTTGGTGCAAAACTATGCAGGGACACCGGGCCTCCAGGATCGAGTTTGCCCATCCCTGGGCTAGTAGCTTACAGTGCGTCATGCACACCCTGAATCAAACACCCTGGCTCGCTTGCTTTAGGCGCGATAGTGAAAACGCGGCTACTGTCTCATAATACTATAAATGCAGGTTCACTTTCTGACACTAGGTGGCTCTGATGGAGTATTATAGATAGTGATTTTCCTAGTAACAGTATCAGAAATAACCATATTTCCTGTTAGGAGCATCAGAAATAGTGGTATATTTTTAATTTGCAAAGCCTGTCACCATTCACTGCCATTATATGAATCACCTGAACCCCCAGTTCAGCTCAAAATCTTCTTTAATGTTCTACTGAAGACGTCACCTACATCTCAGATGACATGTGGGAGAGTAAATGAACAGAAAAGGACAATGTTGGGGTGAACTCTCCCTTTAAATGACTCCACAGATGATCAGCACAATGAATTGTTCTGTTAATCTTTAATCAAGATCTCAGATTCTGCTCTGTAACAGCGGTGTTTCTCTGATGACTCTGATTGGCTGAATATATATTCTTAGCCACGCCCCTCCAGCTGTTAGTTTGCTGGTGATGAAAGATGAGAGGCGGAGCTTCAGAAGAAAACCTCGCCCCCTGCTTCTGTTTCAGCTGGAGATGCTTCATCATCACACTGCTGAAACTTCCCGTTCACAGATAATCATCGAGACGTTGACATCTCCAGCTTAATGACTGGGAAAGTGCTGGGAAACATTCATTAATCACATCCAAAATAACACTTGTGTTTGTGTGTTTAGGATAATCCAGTGGGATCCTGGGACGGACATTATAAAAACACCAAGCTGTGCTCCATCCCGTCGCCTGAGTTTGGAGCTTTACTTCCGCTCTCTAAAGTGACGGCAGGTAACATAAGTTCATAACTGATCAACAATGAAGACCCTTTAAATGAGAAACACGGACAAATGTGTGCTGCATGCTTACTGCTGTATGACACACACAAGATATATTCATAAATTAAATATTGGTCAACCAAATAGCTGAGGACTAATATGAAAATATTCATATGATTTATTTACAATACAGCTTGTACAGTAATATCTTCTGTCTTTTAGTAGAGATATTATATGAGAGACTTGCTTTGTTTACCAAATAAGTGGATCTAATTGGATTTGTATTGTAAACAATAAATAAAAATTAACAAGGTAATATTTTTAATTTCGTATATTAAGTTTTAAGTTACGATACTCCCAAAATTATTCAGCATAAATCCAGATATATTCAGAGCCCATTTATAAATCTCCATCTTGTCTTCTATGTTCCAGAATCTCGATCTGAGCGCCCTCCTCTGGCCGTCATCAACCCCAAACCTCTTCCCAAACTACCTCTGTTGCCCCAGACTAATAAACCTGCCCTCCAGCCTCTGTCACCTACTCAGAGAGACCCCCAGCAAGCCTCGGGCCTTTCCGACCGGCCCCTGATCGAAGCCTCCATGCTGCTTTCCGCCAAACAGGCCCTGCAGCCTCCATCTAAAATCGCCCTCCGACCGCCACCGTTGGCCACGCCCAAACCAGCACTGATCCCACCTCCAGTCCCGCCCAACAAACCACAGGCAATGCCCACAACTCCGCCCTCTGATCAGTTACACTCCTCCAACGGCTTCCACAACCTGCCCTCTCCACCAATCACAGAGCAGAGGGCGGAGCTTAACAGCTGGCTGGAGGTGGGGTCTATGGTGGAGGTCAATGACCCGCCCCTTTTTGGAGTCATTCGCTGGATTGGTCAGATCAGCGGTATCCCCGAGCCAGTCGCTGGAATCGAACTGGTATAAGCTAATTACTAATTATAATATGCGTAAAATTCTATTATTAATATTCAATATATTTATAGTTTCTGTTTGCTTTGGAAAAAACGTATTTATTGGAAAAAAATATTAATTATTATTTAATATATTTTAATATGATTTGCACTGATTCGTTTGTTCATTAATGTGATTTGCTCATTAACATATTACGAATGAATAATAATGATAGATATATAATTATAATGCTTTATTAATGTTTTAGAAAAAGTAATATGTGCTATAAAAGGAGAAAATTAATTATTATTTATGAATTTATTTTAATATGATTCGCACTCAAGAATAAGGTTCGTTTTCTTAATATTTGTCCTAATTAGCATATGCTAAGATTGAACGATAATGATAAATATATGTTTAGAGTGGTTTAGAAAAACTAAAAGTGCTATATATTTTCATTTATTGAAGTTAATTAGTTTATTTTAATCTGAAAATTTGGTGGTTTTGCAAATTAACATACCAAGACTGAACAGTAATGATAGATATGTGATTATAATGGATTATTATTGTTTTAGAAAAACTAAGATGTGCAATAAAAGAAGAAAATCATATTAATTATTACTGATTATTAGCTAATACATTTATTTAAATGTGACTCGTAATTTACAGTAAGCTTTGTTTTATTAATTAGCATACTAAGAATGAACAATAATGATAGATGTATAACTATAATGGTTTATTAATGTTTTAGAAAAACTAAAATGTGCAATAAAAGGAGAAAATCATATTAATTATTAATTATTATTAGTTAATACATTTATTTAAATGTGATTGGCACTTAACAAAAGGTTTGTTTTATTAATGTTTTTGCAAATGAACAAATTAAGAGTGAATAATAATGATAATTATATAATTATAATGTTTATTCTTGTTTTAGAAAAGCAACATGTGCAATAACAGGTGAAAATGTATTAATTATTAATTATTAATTTATTTTATTGTGATTCACACTATAAAACAAGGTTCGTTTTGTTAATATTTTACTAATTAACATATACTAACAATGAACAATAATGATAAATATATATATTAAGAGTGGTTTAGAAAAGCTAAATATCCAATATTATTTTTTAACTATTGAACTTTAGTTTGTTTTCATCTGATAATTTGGTCCTTTTTTTATTAAGGTTTGTTAATTGGTAATGCTTTTGCTCATTAACATACTAAGAATACTAACAATTATGATTATTAATAACAATAATGATAAATATATAATTAGAAGGCTTTATTAATGTTTTAGAAAAAGTAATATGTGCAATAAAAGGAGAAAGTTATATTAATTATTGATTATTTGCTTATAAATTTATGTTAATGTTATTCGCACTTTACAGTTAGGATAGTTTCATTCATTAGCATACTAAGAATGAACATTAATGATAAATATATAATTATAAAAGTGTATTATTGTTTTAGAAAAACTAAAATGTGCAATTAAAGAAGACATGATTAATTATTCATTAGTAAACACATTTATTTAAATGGGATTGGCACTTTACAATGAGGTTTGTTTTGTCAATGTTTTTGCTAGTTAACATGCTAAGAATGAACAATAATGATACATTTTAAAGGTTTATTAATGTTTTATTTATATTTATGAATTCATTTAAATGTGATTCGCACTTTACAACAGGGTTTGTTTTGTTAATTTTTTTTGCCAATTAGCATATACTAAGCATGGTTGTTATTGTTTTGAAAGAACTAATAAAAGGAGAAAACAATTAATTATTAACAGTTAATCAGTTTATGTAAATGTGATTCGCACTTCACAATGAGGTTAATTTTGTCAATATTTTTCTAATTAACATGTACAATAATGATAAATCTATAATTAGAATAGTTTATTGTTGTTATGGAAAAACTAATAAATAAATGACATGTTTTCCCTCCGTTTATTGCACATTTTAAAGGTCATTAGTGTATTTTGATGTGATCATTCGGCCACACTTTACAATAACGTTCAATTCGTTAAAGCTTTTACTAATTAGCATTTATTAGGATAAAATAATAATGAACAATTATTGCTTTAGATAAACTTAATAATTTAATAAAAAGGGAAAAATAATGAATTATTAATCATTAGTAGTTTATTCATTTATTTTAATGTGATTCACACTTATAGGTTTAGTTTAAGGTTTTTGCCAATTAACATTGACCAAGAACGAACAATAATGATAAATATAATTAGAATGCATTGTTATTTTAATACAATAAAAGGAGAAAGAAATGATTATAAGTTCATTTATGTAAGCTCTGCAATGGACAGACGGCTGCTTCTCACTCAGGGCTGCTGTTTATGTTAATGAGGGACGGATGGGCACTAGTGGGCGGGGTTTTCCCCCTCTGATGACACGCACAAAGGGAGAATGTCAATCAAAGTGTTTCTGCATCAAGTCTGATTATATAAAACACAATTAATTCATGTTGACTATTAGAGGCTGGAGATATTCACACACTGCTGACACACAACTGGGATTAAACCCCACAATACAGGGATTTCTGCATAACAGGCCCCCTTTAAAGAGGAGATAATGCTAATAAAACATATGGATTCCTAATCATGATGAGCTGAATATAGCGGTGTGTGTTTCCAGGATCAGGAGCTGTCGGCCGCTACAGACGGCAGTTATCTGGGGGAGCGACACTTCCGCTGTCCTGCTAATAAAGGGCTGTTTGTGAAGTTCAGGAACTGCAGACGCGACTCCAGGTTTCCTGCGCCGGAACCCTCGATCAATCAAGTCGATCGATGCAACTCTATTGGTGAGTCTAGAGCTGCGGATGAGTCTGATTTATGCATATAACAGCCCTCATTATGAGCATAATAGTGAAATGTTATTGCATATATTATTCAAAAAACAATAAATGCTCAATTTATTTGTAATCCATTGTCTAAATTGCTAATATTTATTACAAATAATTCAATTAAAATATATTTGACACTGGAAAACATTGTGTACGCAGGCAAGTGGGCTTGACAAACCACCTGTGCGACACACTTTCTCCTCTCCGAATAGAAAAATAAATAAATAAATGAAGCTAGCATTGGTATACTTTAACTCTCTGATGAGAAGGCGACACGGTAGCTCAGTGGTTAGCACTGTCGCCTCACAGCAAGGTCGCTGGTTCGAGTTCCAGCTGGATCAGTTGGCATTTCTGTGTGGAGTTTACATGTTCTTCCCATGTTTCCTCCGGGTGCTCCAGCCCAAACACATGCACTATATGAACTAAATTGGCCGTAGTGTATGAGTGTGTGTGTAAATGAGTGTGTATGAGTGTTTCCCAGTACTGGGTTGCAGCTGGAAGGGTATTTACTGTGTAAAACATATGCTGGAATAGTTGGCGGTTCATTCGGCTGTGGCGACCCCTGATAAATAAAGGGACTAAGCCAAAAGAAATGCATGATTGAATGAATGAACTCTCAAGTGCTGTTCACCTTGTTTGTATATAAGCAATAGTTGTGAGTGATTGTGAACTGTATATATGTGTGTGTGTGTGTGTGTGTGTGTGTGTGTGTGTGTGTGTGTCAGCGTTTGCCAACTGGAGCAGTAAGCGTGTGGATGAACACACTCCTCCAGTGTCGGGTTCAGATGCTCGTCTGACGTACGAGGGCTTTAAGAAGGGCATTC
The DNA here is from genome assembly GCF_903798145.1 of Danio aesculapii. NCBI lineage: Eukaryota > Metazoa > Chordata > Actinopteri > Cypriniformes > Danionidae > Danio > Danio aesculapii. The sequence continues at coordinate 1,573,124 of NC_079441.1, forward strand.
AGGGACATCTCAACTCCTGCTACCTGGACGCAACTCTGTTCAGGTATACACACAGACACATAGACACACTCTCACACAGACACACACACACACATTGTCAGATATCAGAAATAATAGATGTGACCTGTTAAAACACATTTACTGATATCAAGTATTTACATTTCAGCTGGTATCAGTTAAATTATTGATTTCAGGAATAGAAGTATACACTAGTCATATCAAAAATAAAGACCTTTACTAGTAATAAATACACTCAGAGGCCACTTTATTAGGTACATCTGACTAGTACCGGGTTGGACCCCTTTTGTCTTCAGAACTGCCTTAATCCTTGGTGTCAGAGATTCAACAAGCTACTGGAAATATTCCTCAGAGATTTTGCTCCATATTGACATGATAGCATCACACAGTTGCTGCAGATTTGTCAGCTGCACATCCATGATGCCAATCTCCCGTTCCACCACATCCCAAAGGTGCTCTATTGGGTTGAGCTCTGGTGACTGTGGAGGCCATTTGAGTACAGTGAACTCATTGTCATGTTCAAGAAACCAGTCTGAGATGATTGGGGCTTTATGACATGGTGCGTTATCCTGCTGGAAGTAGCCATCAGAAGATGGAGACACTGTGCTCATAAAGGGATGGACATGGTCAGCAACAATACTCAGGTGGGCTGTGGCGTTGACACCATGCTCAATTGGTACTAATGGACCCAAAGTGTGCCAAGAAAATCTCCCCCACACCATTACACCACCACCACCAGCCTGAACCGCTGATACAAGACAGGATGGATCCATGTTTTCATGTTGTTGAGGCCAAATTGTGAGCCGAGCATCCGAATGTGTCAGCAGAAATGGAGACTCATCAGACCAGGCAACGTTTCTCCAATCTTCTATTGTCCAGTTTTGGTGAGCCTGTGTGAATTGTAGCCTCAGTTTCCTGTTCTTAGCTGACAGGAGCGGCACCCGGTGTGGTCTTCTGCTGCTGTAGCCCATCCGCCTCAAGGTTGGACGTGTTGTGTGTTCAGAGATGCTCTTCTGCAGACCTCGGTTGTAACGAGTGCTTATTTGAGTTACTGTTGCCTTTCTATCAGCTGGAACCAGTCTGGCCATTCTCCTCTGACCTCTGGCATCAACAAGGCATTTGCGCCCACAGAACTGCCGCTCAATGGATATTTCCTCTTTGTCGGACCATTCTCTGTAAACCCTAGAGATGGTTGTGCGTGAAAATCCCAGTAGATCAGCAGTTTCTGAAATACTCAGAGCAGCCTGTCTGGCAGCAACAACCATGCCACGTTCAAAGTCTCTTAAATCCCCTTTCTTCCCCATTCTGATGCTCGCTTTGACCTGCAGCAGATCGTCTTGACCATGTCTACATGCCTAAATGCATTGAACTGCTGCCATGCAGTTGGACAGGTGTACCTAATAAAGTGGCCGGTGAGTGTATATGTCTGATATGGGATATTGGAATTTTTAACTAGTAAGGAATCAATTTTTGATATCAATAAATCATTTTAATGGCAGCCAATAGAAACATTTAACTAGAGAAAATATAATTACAGATATTTATAATATGTATATTACTGCATAAAATACTGCATCAGTGATGTCCTAAGTTCAGTAGGATCTTCATTGAATTGAATTAAAAGGAAACCTAATGTATGCGTTGTTTAATTGTTAGCAGAATGTTTATAATAATGCATGATTTACTGCTGTATGTTTGTGTGAATGATGAGTAAAAGGCTGTGATTGTGTGTTTTAGCATGTTTTCCTGCAGCAGCTCGTTTGATTGGCTGTTGTTTTGGCCAACCGGAGCTCAGCTCAGTCCTCACTGTAAAAGTGCTCAAGACCTGCTGCGCTGTGAGATCGTCAACCCTCTGCGCAGGTGTGTATGTGTGTGTGTGTGTGCGCGCGTGCGCATCCTAAATCACATACTTACGCACTAGGGAAGGGGCTGATGGAGGAGGGGAGGAGCTGATGATGATAATGGGGAGGGGCTGATAACAAGAGGGATGAGCTGAGGATTAAGAGGAGGAGCTGATGGTGAAGGGGAGGGGCTGATGATGAAGGAGAGGAGCTGATGATGGAGAGGAGCTGATGATGGAGAGGAGCTGATAATGAAGGGGAGGAGCTGATGATGAAGGGGAGGTGCTGATGATGAAGGGGTGGAGCTGATGATGAAGGGGAGGAGCTGATGATGGAGAGGAGGAGCTGATGATGAAGGGGAGGAGCTGATAATGAAGGGGAGGAGCTGATGATGAAGGAGGAGGAGCTGATGATGAAGGGGAGGTGCTGATGATGAAGGGGAGGTGCTGATGATGAAGGGGAGGTGCTGATGATGAAGGGAAGGTGCTGATGATGAAGGAGAGGAGCTGATGATTAAGGGGAGGTGCTGATGATGAAGGGGAGGAGCTGATGATGAAAGGGAGGTGCTGATGATGAAGGGGAGGAGCTGATGATGAAAGGGAGGAGCTGATGATGAAAGGGAGGAGCTGATGAATGAAGGGGAGGAGCTGATGATGAAGGGGTGGAGCTGATGATGAAAGGAAGGAGCTGATGATGAAGGGGAGGAGCTGATGATGAAGGGGAGGAGCTGATGATGAAGGGGAGGAGCTGATGATGAAGGAGGAGGAGCTGATGATGAAGGAGGAGGAGCTGATGATCAAGGGGAGCAGCTCATGATGGAGGAGGAGGAGCTGATGATGAAGGAGAGGAGCTGATGATGAAGGAGAGGAGCTGATGATGGAGAGGAGCTGATGATGAATGGGAGGAGCTGATGATGAAGGGGAGGAGCTCATGATGGAGGAGGAGGAGCTGATGATGAAGGGAGCTGATGATGAAGGGGTGGAGCTGATGATGAAGGGAGCTGATGATGAAGGGGAGGAGCTGATGATGAAGGGGAGGAGCTGATGATGAAGGGGAGGAGCTGATGATGGAGGAGGAGGAGCTGATGATGGAGGAGGAGGAGCTGATGATGAAGGGGAGGAGCTGATGATAAAGGGGTGGAGCTGATGATGAAGTGGAGGAGTTTATGATGAAGTCTGAGGATGGATTACTTTGTTGAGTTTGAACTGTGAAACAAAATTCTCCTATGTAAGGGATTCTGTAGCAGCTTTTAAACATTGACTGGGAAATGTATATTTCCATTTGGAAACACTGTTGTTCCATTTGGGACGACAATAAACTGAGTGTATTAAGTGTATAGTGTGTCATTTGGGATGCAACTTGTGTGAGTCTGTGTGTGTCAAGATCTGCATGTGTGTGTCCCACTGATGATCATGGGTGTTTTTGTCCTACAGGTTTGGCTATGTGTGTGCCAGTAAAACCATGGCCTTACGCAAACTTCTCAAAGCAGAAACCGCAGATTCAGGATTTACCAACGAGGAAAAAGGTGTGTGTGTGTGTTTGCGTCAGTCTTGAAACTTGTTTATTGAGACTGTGATTATATGTCTGTCTGTGTGTGTGATTGTTCAGATCCTGAGGAATTCCTGAACCAGCTATTCCTGCTCCTCCGGGTGGAGCCGCTGCTGAAGATCAGGTAAAGCTGCTGAACAGGCCGTCCATCTGCTTTCAGACATTAGTGAACACTGAACAGGGTACACGCAGATATTTCTGGATTATCAGGGAAATTTAAAAGGTCTTTTGCAGACACTGAAAATCATTACCTCCAATATCTTTGTGGTGACTTGTCTCAATATTTGTGCCTAATTTATTCTTGTTTTTTTGCTTCATTTGTCAAACACTGAAAGAGTTTCGCTCTTATTAACCATATAAAGCTTATAATGTCATATTTAATACATGAATTACTAAACGGTCAAAATAAATAAGTTTATGGTGTAGCTTAATAACAGGTATCAACTTAAAATGATGATTTGTCCAACTTGTTCACAGCAATGCATGATGTTTAAAATAAAAAGTATTTTATTAATGTATATGTACAAAACACAATGGCACAACATTTTGCTTCAGGCAATGAATATGCAAACTCCGCCCACTTACATAATGTGTGTGTGCAGGTCTGTGAGCCAGCAAGCACAAGAGTGTTTCCTCTACCAGCTCTTCCCTCCGTCTGCATCTGCATGCCCGTCTCCAGGATCTGCTGTACCGTTATCTCCTCTGGCGTCTCCATCTGCAGGTCTGCAGCGAGTGTCCAGTGTGCAGGCGCTGCTGGAATCCTCATTTATACATGCCGGACTCAAGTTCACAGAGGTGAGACCTTCATCAGCATCTCTTTTGATCTCCGGTTGCATGAAGAGCGCCGTCTGTTGTTATACACTAGCCTAGAGCGTTGTCTGCTGTTAAACACTATCCTAGAGCGCCGTCTGCTGTTAAACACTATCCTAGAGCGCCGTCTGCTGTTACACACTAGCCTAGAGTGCCGTCTGCTGTTTAACACTAGCCTAGAGCGCCGTCTGCTGTTACACACTAGCCTAGAGCGCCGTCTGCTGTTAAACACTAGCCTAGAGCGTCGTCTGCTGTTAAACACTAGCCTAGAGCGTCGTCTGCTGTTAAACACTAGCCTAGAGCGTCGTGTGCTGTTAAACACTAGCCTAGAGCGCCGTCTGCTGTTAAACACTAGCCTAGAGCACCGTCTGCTGTTAAACACTAGCCTAGAGCACCGTCTGCTGTTAAACACTAGCCTAGAGCACTGTCTCCTGGTAAACACTAGCCTAGAACGCCGTCTGCTGTTAAACACTATCCTAGAGCGCCGTCTGCTGTTAAACACTATCCTAGAGCGCCGTCTGCTGTTAAACACTAGCCTAGAGCGCCGTCTGCTGTTACACACTAGCCTAGAGTGCCGTCTGCTGTTTAACACTAGCCTAGAGCGCCGTCTGCTGTTTAACACTAGCCTAGAGCGCCGTCTGCTGTTAAACACTAGCCTAGAGCGTCGTCTGCTGTTAAACACTAGCCTAGAGCGTCGTCTGCTGTTAAACACTAGCCTAGAGCGTCGTCTGCTGTTAAACACTAGCCTAGAGCACCGTCTGCTGTTAAACACTAGCCTAGAGCACCGTCTGCTGTTAAACTAGCCTAGAGCGCCGTCTGCTGTTAAACACTAGCCTAGAGCACCGTCTGCTGTTAAACACTAGCCTAGAGCACCGTCTGCTGTTAAACACTAGCCTAGAGCACTGTCTCCTGGTAAACACTAGCCTAGAACGCCGTCTGCTGTTAAACACTAGCCTAGAGCGCCATCTGCTGTTAAACACTAGCCTAAAGCACCATCTACTGTTAAACACTAGCCTAGAGCGCCCTCTGCTGTTATAAACTACCCTAATGTTTGTTTCTCCTTTTTTCTCCAGGCTCCGTCCTGTTTGCCGCTCCTGATGCCCAGATTTGGCAAAGAGTTCAAGATGTTTGATGCCATTCTGCCCTCGCTGACCCTCGACATCACAGACTTGCTGGACGAGAGTGAGCATATAACATTTTACTTATGATTTATTAATTATTTTGCACCCTAATAACTGGATTGTGTCCTGCAGCTCTGCGTCAGTGCAGTATCTGCCAGTCGGTGGCGCAGTGGGAGTGTCTGCAGTGTTATGATGATGTGGACATCACACCTGGGCAGATGAAGCAGTACTGCAACACCTGCAACACACAGGTACAACGACACACACATGCACACATTTGTCCAGAGCTGTAATGATGTTTCTACTGTATATTCTCTCCTCTACCCCTAAACACAACCCTCAACCAGGCTAAAAAAATGAACACACAAGGACAAGATTTACTGCTGTTGCTATACTTGTGGGGACATCATAATGTGATGAATAACAAGATCACACACACACCCACTGCTCTGTCCTCCTTCAGGTGCACACTCATAAGCGGCGTCAGACACACACTCCGTCAGCGGTGTGCGGGCCCCAGGGCTCATGGGAAGGGCCGGTTCTGGGGGTCCGGCAGATCATGCACCTCTTCGCTGTCACCTGCATCGAGACCAGCCATTACGTCAGCTTCGTCAAACATGGCCCCGAACACACTGACTGGCTCTTCTTCGACAGCATGGCCGACAGAGAGGGTGAGGATTCACTGTACACTACACTGTTGCCTTCAACTTCTCACACATACACTTCATGTTACAAATATCTACTTTATTGTGAGGAGAAAGAACATATTTTGAGTGTGTAACAGAGAGTGTGCAAGATTTGGGATAAACTACTTCCTCATTAACGGATCATTCTATTTCTGAGTCACAAGCCCTGCAATCCAGCCATAAAGGCGGGTGTCTTGTGAAATGGCCAGTGGTCAAAGGTTAGGGCCATGACGACCCGGTCATCAGACACAGAAACTGGCTCTTGGGACATGGAATGTCATGTCACTGGGAGTGAAGGAGCCTGACTTTGTGTGGGAAGTTGAATGGTACCAACTAGAGATAGTCTGTCTCACCTCCATGCACAGTTTCTTCTACTCTGGAGTTGTCCATGGCAAGAGGCGACGGGTTGGTGTGGGCTTCTAGTTTCCCAGTTCAGCCACCATAAGTTGGAGGGGGTCAGGGATAGGTCTCTCACTGTAGTTTGTGCCTACAGGCAAAACAAACACCAATGCAGAGTACCCATCCTTCTTTGAGTTTTTGGGAGGGGTGCTGGAAGGTGCAACTAGGGCCTGTTTTTCTACTGGGGGATTCAACTCCCACATGTGTAATGACAGTGATACCTGGAGAGGTGTGATTGGGAGGGATGGCCTCCCTGATCTGAATCTGAGTGATGTTCTGTTGTTGAACTTCTGTGCTAGTCACAATTATCCATAACAAACACCATATTACGTGTGAGGGCACCAGGACACATTAGTCCAGAGATCAATGATTGACTTTGTGGTTATATCATCGGATCTCCAACCATATGTCTTGGACACTCGGGTAAAGAGAGGGGCAGAGCTGTCAACTGATCACCACCTGCTGGAGATTTGGCTCTGCTGGCAGAGAAAGGCTTACACAAAATTTGAGAGACCTTTAGGAATGTTTGGCTGAACCACAAGTCAGAGGGATTTTCAACTCTCACCTCTGGGAGAAATTTGACCAGATTCTGAGGGAGGGTGGAGACATTGAGAGTGAGGGGTCTATGTTCTCCGAATCCATTGTTGATGCAGCTGTGAGGAGCTGTGGCTGTACAGCCTGTGGTGCCTGTCATAGTGGCAATCCATGAACCTAGTGGTGGACACCAGAAGTAAGAGATGCTGTCAAGTTGAAGAAGGAGTTTTACCAGGCTTGGTTGGACTCCAGAGGCAGCTGATGGATACCGACAGGCCAAGTGTGCTGCAGCCTGGGCGATTGTGGAAGTAATAATTCAGGCCTAGGAAGAGTTCGGGGAGACAATGGAGGAAGACTGATGGTCGGCCTCAAAGAGATTCTGGCTAACAGTCTGGTGCCTCAGAAGGGGAAAGCAGTTCCACACTGACACTGTTTACAGGAGAGGAGTGGAGTTGTTGACCTCAACTGGGGATGCTCTCAGACAATTAAAGGAATGCAGGTGTTGGCTCACCCATCACCCAAGCTGAAGTCACTGAGGTAGGTTGAAGCTCCACAGCAAAAAGCAGCAGGGGTGGAGGAGATACACATTGTATCTCAAGTCTCTGGATGTTGTGGAACCTTCTTTAATGACATATCTCTACAGTATTGCATGGAGATTTCTTCCAGTCCATAGGTCTCAAACTCAATTTCTGGAGAGCTGCAGCTCTGGACTGTTTTGCTCTAACCCTAATCAAATGCAGCTGATCCAACTAATCAAGGTGTTGAAGACTACTAGAGAAAATTAAGAAGGTGTGAGTTGGAGAGGCTGGAGCTAAACTGTGCAGAGCTGTGGCCCCTTCAGGAATTGAGTTTGAGATCATTGAAACACTGGACCGGCTCTATACACTTACTAGGGTGCTAGAAGGTTCATGGAGTATGATTAACCAGTCCACATGTGTTTTGTGGACCTGAAGGAGGCATTTAACCATGTCCCTCGTGGTGTTCTGCGGGGGCTCTGGGGGTATGGGGTCAGAGGTGCTTTGTCCCGGCTGTCCCGTCCCTATATCTACAGAGCAGGAGTTTGGATCACATTACCAGCAATAAGTCAGACTTGTTCCTGGTGCATGTTGGACTCCAGCAGGACCTTTGTCATTGGTTCGGTTCATTATTTTTATAAACAAAATTTCTAGGTGCAGCCTAGGGTTAGTGGGGGTCTGGTTCAGTGACGAAAGGATTTCATTTCTGTTAGCAGTAGCGGCAGCAGTAATGTGGTTCCAGTACCAGTCCCTTGTAGTAGAGAAAAAGCTGAGCCAAAAGGCAAAGCTCTGTTCACCGGTCAATCTAAGCTCCTACTGTCATGACCGAAAGATCTTGGATACAAGCAGCAGAAATGAGTTTCCTTTGCAGAGTGCACCCTTAGAGATAGGGGAGGAGCTCTGTCCTCCTGGAGGAACTCAAAGTAGATCCACTGCTCCTCCACATCAGGAGCAGCAGCTGAGGGGCTCGAGCATCTGTTTTGGATGCCTCCTGGATACCTATGTAGGGAGGTGATCTGGGCTGGAGGACTCACTGGAGGGACTACTGTGAAGGAACTCATCGGCAAATCGCAGTGATCAACACGAGTTTGAATCTGACATCTTGGTCAAGCTCACATTGCCTCAGTCATTTAGATCTGGCCTGAGGGCTTTTACCATCATGATAACAGAGCGGCAATTGATTTTGACTGTTCTGACCAATACTTTGGCCGCAGATGTTCTGGTACTCTGCAGCTAAATTAGTAAATGATTTAAACCCAACAATGGGGCTTTACAGGATTTTCAACGGGAACCGCCTCACGAAACTTTTGAATGACTCCCGGTCATGCGTTAGTCATATGGGACATCCTGCCAGATGTACAATTTCGTACAAAGAGATCTCTAGAAAAATTAATGCATACGAATGAAAGACAATCTCTTAAAATGTTAGAACTAGGGCAGATGTATCTTTGCATAATATGCCATAGTTATTCTCATACGCTGTGTTTATTCCAACCAACCAGATTAATCAAGGTGTTGTTTTAACCCTTATAGAAGATTAAAATGATCTGTATGTGTCTGAAATGTATGATGTCTGGTATTGAACGAACATTTGCTATACATTGGTGAAAATGAAAAACTAGTAGCACAAACAGTATTCGTCTTGTAACATTTAATGTAATGTAGTTACAAACTTACCCTTGAAATCTACATGCAGTCTGTTAATGATTGACCGTTACTGCAATGGTACGGGGCGTGGCCCTGCCCTTCATGGCAACTGCTCATTGGAAGACAGCGCCATGTGGATGGACCAAACCAGGTCACTTAAAAACACCCTGCAACAAAGAAATGTTGCTTTTTGGCATTGGCTGGCTCGCACTTGCTGTTGCCATCTGCCCCCTCTCGCCTGCCTGCACACCGTGCCGCCACGCGATTGGGTCACCACGAACTTTCCACGCCAACCTCTTAAGTTTTGGGACCGGGAACTTCAGCAAACCGACTCTCAGCAGTCCATCACCTCGGTAACTCAGGATAATAGCCGGTCACGAGCTTGTGAATCCCAAAGACATCATCATAGCGAGTCACCAGCCAATCAGGAGCACCGTCTTTCCCCAAGGCCAGTAACGCAAACTAATGTTGTCTCCTGCTGATCTGGTGCAGATTGATCTTAAGCAGTTAAAGATAAGGCATATCTCTGCTTTTGTGGTTTCTCAGGTGTTATTCTAAGATCTTGTAAGAAGTATTAGAATTAGTTTGGGACGGTTGTTCAACTCATCTTACATCCTCTGAACTGCCTCTGTGTGTATGTGTGAATGTGTGTGTGCGTTTGTTTGTTGTTTGCTTATTACGTAGTTAGTTTCATGTATCGTAGTGTAGCTCAATAAATCTTTGTTCTCATAGTAAGAACTGTGTTCTTGTTTATGTGCTTCTAAGTCATTGCCTCGAGCTGTAGATCTTGTTACCTTGCTAAAAGTTAACCCAATGCTGTGTTATGTTAATATCGTTAGCCACGTGAATAATATTAACAAGATTGGTAAGATACGATGTCTTCTATTTGTGGGACAAATGGTAGATAAAGTGCATCTTTTAATCTGATTCAATCTGACTCAATTGAGTCAAATCAATCATTCGAATCTTCAAGATCCGGTTCATTGAAATGAGCTAATAAACCCCTGATCGATCTTACAACATAGGTTGATCCCCTACAACTGTAATTCTCTCAGCTTTCCTGGGAACACCACGGCATCCCCTGGAGGAATGACTGTAGAGGGAGGTGTGGGGTTCTGTTGAGACTGTTTCCCCCATAATCCGATCTTACAGCATGTTTAATATTATATTTGTATTATACAATATCCAATATTTATTCATATGAAGTCCGTCACTGTGTTGTTGTGCAGGAGGAGAGAATGGCTTCAACGTCCCGCAGGTGAGCTGGTGTCCGGAGCTGAGCGAACTCTTCAGTCTGTCTGTGGATGAAGTGAGTCGTCTGGATGCACTGCGGGCACCCGTCAGACGCCTGCTCTGCGACTCCTACATGTGTCTGTACCACTGCCCGCAGCTCACACTCTACAAATAACACACATCTCTGCGACTCCTACATGTCTGTACCGCTGCCCGCAGCTCACACAAATAACACACACACAGATCTACATTACACATCTGAGTGACTTCATTTTATAAAACTATACTATACAATGTCTGATTTTATAAAAGCACACTTCAACTGTATCCTCGTGTGTGTGTGTGTGTGTGTGTGTGTGTGTGTGTGTGTGTGTGTGTGTGTGTGTGTGTGTTGTTGTGGTTTACTTCACAATTCATTCAGTTCAATTCAAGTGTATTTGTACAGTACTATTCACAACATACCTGCCAACCCTCCCGTTTTTCCAGGGAGTCTCCAGTATTTTAGACCCATCTCCTGTCCACCTCCCGTATTGCTCTGTCTCCCGGAAAACTCCCGGAATTCCAACCATCTTCATACCTACTTCCCAGTTCGCCTTGTGATTTCGGCGACTGTAAGAACCCCTCCACCCCCACTTAGAGTGATTTTTGTGTCCGTCAGACCCCTACCCCCACACTGAGCGTGATTCCGTCGTTCGTCAGACCCCCCCTCCCACTGAGCGTGATTACGGCGTCTGTCAGACCCCCCCCTCCCACTGAGCATGATTTCGGCGTCCGTCAGACCCCCCCCTACCACTGAGCGTGGTTTCGGTGTCTGTCAGACCCCCCCCAACCCCCCCCCCCCCCTCCCACTGAGCATGATTTCGGCGTCCGTCAAACCCCCCCTCCCACTGAGCATGATTTCGGCGTCCATCAGAAACCCCCCCCAACTGAGCGTGATTCCGTCGTCCGTCAGACCCCCCCTCCCACTGATCGTGATTTTGGTGTCTGTCAGCCCCCCCTCCCACTGAGCGTGATTTCGGCGTCTGTCAGACCCCCCCCCTCCCACTGAGCATGATTCCGTCGTCCGTCAGACCCCCCCTCCCACTGAGCGTGATTTCGGCGTCTGTCAGCCCCCCCCACTGAGCATGATTTCGGCGTCCGTCAGACCCCCCCCTCCCACTCAGCGTGATTTCAGCGTCTGTCTGACCCCCCCTTCCACTGAGCATGATTTCGGCGTCCGTCAGACCCCCCCTCCCACTGAGCATGATTTCGGCGTCCGTCAGATACCACCCCCCCCCCCCCTTCCCACTGAGCGTGATTCCGTCGTCCGTCAGACCCCCGCTCCCACTAAACGTGATTTCGGTGCCTGTCAGACCGACCCCCCCTCCCACTGAGCGTGATTTCGGTGTCTGTCAGACCCCCCCCCTCCCACTGAGCGTGATTTCGTCATCCGTCAGTATACGTATAGTATATAGGTGATGTCTGTGTGTAGATGTTTAATGAAGTATGCGTTTGTGTATTAAGTCTTTCTTCTTGTAACAAACCATTACTGTAGCTGGCTGTATTGAATGAGAGCAAGAAACCAGAGCATGAAGGTCACTGGTTCGAGTCCCAGCTGGGTCAGTTGGTTTTTCTGTGTGGAGTTTGCATGTTCTCCCTGTGTTAGCGTGGGTTTCCTCCGGGTGCTCTGGTTTCCCCCACAGTCCAATCACATGCGCTATAGGGGAATTGATGAGTAAGGTAAAGCTGCAGGCCCGGAGACCCAACTGCGCGCTCAGACCTGCGCGCACAGACCTGCACTTCCAGACCTACTGTTTTCTCAGACAGTGCCACCTGCTGTTGGGTTGGGTGAAGTAGCAGGTACGGAGACCCAACTGCACGCTCAGACCAGCACTTTCTAGCAAGTAGCAACATCAGAAACGCCAGTAAGGTTATTGATTATTAAAGCGATTCCTGAAAAATACCAGGTTTTATGGCATAAATCAATGTGGTGTAAAATATTACACTAACAAACAATTATTTCAGTGTTTGATTTGATCAAAATTAGTGTCAAAAGAGCATTATTGTATGATATTTACAGCTTGCTCTTATTTTATGTATTATTGTACCATTCTGGGACAATTTTCTAGCAATGTTTTCTGGCAAAATAAAAAACTTAAAGGTAAAAATGTTAAAATAAAATGTTTAATATATAACGCAGTTAGTATTTGTAACATATTTTTGTGCTATGTAGGTCTACTGTACATAATACTGTATTATCTATCTGAAAGTGCTACCAAAGTAACACAATAACAGTTTATCAGTTATTATTACATTCTGTAATGATTACAAATACGTTTTTTGGCAATATTATTGTTATTCTGCATAGAATTTACAATATGAGATCTCTTAGGTTAAATCAAAAATAATTTGCTTGTGGTGTGTGTTTTTTCCCAGATGGATATTACAATTTAAAAAGGGGCTCTCTGCCAACACTAACACAGTGCACCAAAGACTGCAGATATTTTCAGAAATGAAAAGTCTCCCTAACAAGAATGTAAAGCATTTATTTTATTTGATGTTATTTCCTACGTAAAAAAATATTATTTTTCACCATTTTTCTCGGCATTGTTTACAACTTGACTTGTAGGACCTCATGATAAAGTACACAAAAATAAAGTTTGTTGTGAGAAAATTACCCAGAGTACTATAGTTTATTGTATGTGACGAAATGTATTGTAAATGAAGATAAAATTCATTCCCTCAACTCAATATGAAACAGTGATAAATCCTTAATGATTAAAAAAAACAACAACAAATGTCTGAAAATACTGAAGTAACTGAACAATATCTATTTACAAATACAGATAAAACAAATACAATAGAATTAATGCATTAAATCAAATCTAGTATGTTTAATATTTTATATAATTATGTATTCAATCATAGCATAATATTTTATAGTAGAAAATATAGTTTAAATTACAATTTAGAAGCAGCTGAATTCAGGTTAGTCGATCTTTTAAACAGCAGGTGGCACTGGAAGGTCTGGAAGTGCAGGTCTAGCCGTGTGAGCGTGCGGTTGGGTCTCCGGGCCTGCAGCTTCATACTGTTGGAATTGATGAGCTAAATTGGCTGTAGTGTGTGTGTGTGTGGTGTTTCCCAGTACTGGGTTACAGCTGTAAGGGCATCCGCTGTGTGAAACGCGGTAATAATTGGCAGTTCATTCAGCTGTGGCGGCCCCTGAAAGGGATTAAGCCGAAGGAAAATGAAT